>NC_040236.1:1218968-1244582 GCF_001444195.1 Xiphophorus couchianus | reverse complement strand
GCGTGAGTGTATTTCCATCCATATTGGTCAGGCTGGAGTCCAGATTGGCAATGCCTGCTGGGAGCTGTATTGCCTGGAACATGGCATCCAGCCAGACGGTCTGATGCCAAGTGACAAGACCGCAGGAAGAGGAGACGACTCCTTCAACACTTTCTTCAGTGAGACCGGTTCTGGAAAGCATGTCCCCCGGGCCGTGTATGTGGACCTGGAGCCCACTGTCATTGGTAAGTCTCACCACTTTCTGGAGAGCATTGAATGAAGCAATTGATGTGTTTATTAAATTTATTTAATGTGTGACTATTTATTTTCCACCCCTCCATAGATGAGGTACGCACTGGGACCTACCACCAGCTATTTCACCCTGAGCAGCTGATTAGTGGTAAGGAGGACGCTGCCAACAATTACGCTCGTGGGCACTACACCATCGGAAAGGAGATAATCGATCCTGTTTTGGATAGGATTCGCAAACTGGTAAGATCATGGAATGAAGTAAATTTCAAATCATCTGAAAAGACTAAGTAAATTTGTGTGATGTGGATTCTGACGACCATTCTCTGTTTTCAGGCTGACCAGTGTAATGGTCTTCAGGGCTTCCTGGTTTTCCACAGCTTTGGTGGAGGCACTGGCTCTGGTTTCACCTCCCTGCTGATGGAGCGCCTGTCTGTCGACTACGGCAAGAAATCCAAGCTGGAGTTCTCCGTCTATCCGGCCCCACAGGTGTCCACAGCCGTGGTGGAGCCATACAACTCCATCCTGACCACCCACACCACCCTGGAGCACTCAGACTGCGCCTTCATGGTGGACAACGAGGCCATATACGATATCTGCTGTCGGAACCTGGACATCGAGCGCCCCACCTACACCAACCTGAACAGACTGATGAGTCAGATCGTGTCCTCCATCACGGCTTCTCTTCGTTTCGACGGCGCGCTCAACGTGGATCTGACCGAGTTCCAGACCAACTTGGTGCCTTATCCACGTATCCACTTCCCTCTGGTCACCTATGCCCCCGTCATCTCTGCCGAGAAGGCTTACCACGAGCAGCTGACCGTAGCTGAAATCACCAACGCTTGCTTTGAGCCAGCCAATCAGATGGTGAAATGCGACCCTCGCCACGGCAAGTACATGGCCTGCTGCCTTCTGTACCGTGGAGATGTGGTGCCCAAAGACGTCAACGCTGCCATTGCCAACATCAAAACCAAGCGCACCATCCAGTTTGTGGACTGGTGCCCCACTGGTTTCAAGGTGGGCATCAACTACCAGCCTCCCACTGTGGTTCCTGGTGGAGACATGGCCAAGGTCCAGAGGGCTGTGTGCATGTTGAGCAACACCACGGCCATTGCAGAGGCCTGGGCTCGGCTCGACCACAAGTTTGATCTGATGTACGCCAAGCGTGCCTTCGTTCATTGGTATGTGGGTGAGGGCATGGAGGAGGGAGAGTTCTCCGAGGCCAGGGAGGACATGGCTGCACTGGAGAAGGATTATGAAGAGGTTGGAACTGATTCTATTGAAGGGGAGGGTGAGGAAGAAGGAGGGGAATATTGAAATGGCCTCCTGATACAAGTTCTGTTTTTTAAAGTTTTTCTCGTTCTGTTCTGATGTTTTTCTACTTGCTGTTTTAGTGCTCAAGTACAATATTTTTAAAGAGCACAACCAATTTTGTAGGGGGATATTTATGATTGGAGTATACTTATGTTTGTTTTTAACTTTGCATTCCCATTTCTAGGAAGAAACCCATTGTACTTTTGTTGCTTATCCAATACATGTTTGTGAATGAATAGGAAAAGACATTAAGTCATTTCAGTAGTAAGTTCTCTCTTACCTTATTAAATTAGATTTAACATGTGAAAATAGTCAAAGACTATTTCTGTTTTGTAAAATGTTTGAATTGTTGCCCTGTGCCTGTTAGCATGGACCTGTTGTAATTCTTCAGAACATGCAGTGTTGGTATAGTGAAATGAAAATATTTTGTTCTACAATAAAAACTGAATATTTATATTAATACGTTCTTTTGCTCTTTAATCAAAATAGTAAATGAAAAATATTAAAATTTCCACCGAAAATGTTTTAGTTGCTTTAAAAACAATTAAAAGAAAACACTAAAGAGTAAACAATGAGACCTGGTTTATCTCATGGTGAAATTCTCATAAATTAATTAAATAAACTTTGCTATAGATTAACCAGTACATGCAAATTAGTTACTGATTTACATATTACATTTATGCTAAGTTAAAACAGGCTGGGTTGAGTGAGTTGATTCTTTAATTATCTCCCCTTGGAGTTGCAGATATCAGATGATAAACATGGTTTCTTAAGTCATTTGAAACATGTTTAATATTTTGAAACTTGTACTTTTTTAAATGATTCCTTACCACTTAACTAACTTATCAGTTTTGTGATTTCCTAAAACTTAAAAAAACTAAGTTAAGTGATTGACGCTTATCGCCTACATAATGTCAATGCTGTGATAGAGTTTCTGTTTTTCAAAAATAAAAGCAAAATGAGGGTTGCTCTAATTTTAGTCTGTATTAAAGGTTTTAATTTATTTATACCAAGAACACATAATAAGCAGCAGGTAACAGTGATTTAAGGCATTTAAAAGGCCCAAAATGTCTACCGGTACTTATCTGCAGATGGTGCTGTTGCCTCAAATTGAAGCAGTAAGCTTATACCTCTTAAGAAAGGATGGTATGTTTAAGCAAAGGTGCATGTCTACAGTACATCTTCAGTTCATTTTCTTTATAAAAACATTTTAATCTGTTCCACACATTTCCTTGTTTCTTTAAATCACTGCAGATGTTTCTTGATTAAAAAAATAAACCTCGTCAGAAGGTCAGAGACACACAAAACACAAACGACTCCTTTGGATTAATGAAGAACTAATTAATTAAGAACTGCAGAAGAGTTGGTAAAAAAAAAAAGTCAAGTCGAGCTTTGTGAGATTATTATAGGGTGGAATACGTTTTTATATATATATATAATTTTAAAAATCCCTTCTCACCCACCGCGGGTGGTTCTTATCCTCTGAGCTTGGGTCTTCTACCAGAGGCCTGGGAGCTTGAGGGTCCTGCGCAGTATCTTGGCTGTGCCAAGGACTGCACATTTTTGGACTGAGATGTCTGATGTTGTTCCTGGGATCTGTTGTAGCCATTGGTCCAGTTTGGGGGTGACTGCCCCGAGGGCCCCGATGACCACAGGCACCACTGTGGTCTTCACCTTCCAGGCCCTCTCCAGTTCCTCCCTGAGGCCCTGGTATTTCTCTAGTTTCTCGTGCTCCTTTTTCCTGATGTTGCAGTCGCTTGGTATTGCTACATCTACCACAACGGCTTTCCTCTGTTGTTTATCCACTACGACAATGTCTGGTCGGTTCGCCATTACCATTTTGTCTGTCTGGATCTGGAAGTCCCACAGGATCTTAGCTCTGGCGTTCTCCGCCACCTTTGGGGGTGTTTCCCACTTTGATCTCGGGGTTTCCAGTCCATATTCTGCACAGATGTTTCTGTACACTATGCCTGCAACTTGGTTATGTCGTTCCATGTACGCTTTCCCTGCCAGTATCTTGCACCCTGCTGTTATGTGCTGGACTGTCTCAGGGGCCTCCTTGCACAACCTACACCTTGGGTCTTGTCTGGTGTGGTAGATCTGGGCCTCTATTGCTCTGGTGTTTAGGGCCTGTTCCTGGGCGGCCAGGATGAGGGCCTCTGTGCTGTCCTTGAGTCCAGCTTTTTCCAACCATTGGTAGGATTTACTGATATCAGCCACTTGGGTTATTTGCTGGTGGTACATCCCATGTAGGGGCTTGTCCTCCCATGATGGTATCTCTGGCACCTCAACCTCCGTTCCCTGTTGTCTGAGACATTCACTGAGCACATTGTCTGTTGAGGCTTTGTCCCTCATGTATTTATGGATCTTAGTGGTTTCGTCCTGGACTGTGGTTCTCACACTCACTAGTCCTCTGCCTCCTTCCTTGCGGCTCGTGTACAGTCTCAGGGTGCTGGATTTGGGATGGAACCCTCCATGCATTGTTAGTTTTCTAGTCTTAATATCCGTGGCTTTGATCTCCTCCTTTGGCCAGCTAATTATTCCAGCAGGGTATCTGATTACTGGCAGGGCATAGCTGTTTATCGCACGGATTTTGTTCTTGACATTGAGCTGGCTTCTCAGGACTTGCCTTATTTGTTGGAGGTATTTAGCTGTGGCTCCTTTCCTTGTGACCTCATCGAGGTTGCCATTTGCTTGTGGTATACCTAGGTACTTGTAACTGTCCTCTATATATATATATATATATATATATATACAGTATATACACAGAAAATTTATATAACAAAACGAATATCTCTGCCACGTTGATTAAAAAAAAACATTGTACACAGAATATGTTTCAGAAAAGTTTTCATCGACAATAACCGGCACAAATGCGTCCCTAATCATTGTTTTAAACATGTAGCAGCAGTGTAACGCAAAGCTAAAACCTGTCAGCCAATCAGAGTGCTTCAAAGCAACCACGACTTCCAGTCAGGAATTAAATATGGCGGCAGCGAGTTCATGTTTGTGGAGCTACTTTTAAATTGCGCATTAGAATATTATTAAAGTTATTAAAACATGACTATGCCGATTGGGAATCATGTTAAAGCAACTATGTAAATATTCCCACATTATTTGCCACAGACTGTAAAACCCCAAGTCTCTGCATATATGGCTACATGTGAGGTAGCCATAAGTTTTTTTGTTACTTTTTTTCCCCCTAAAATGCAACATTCTCTGCTGTCATTATCTAAAAAGAAACCCTCCACTGTGCTGTGCAGAGCTGCACGAAGCAGAAACGTATCAGGAACTCGCAAGCGTTTCGGGCTGCAGAGCTGTCAGGCAGGAAGCCTCGGTTCTCCGGTGATCACAGGGAACAATGCGTTGAGGTCGTAAGGAGCCAGCAGGAAGAACAAGATGCTGCCTTAAGGAATAACTAAGCAACAAAAAACTGAACGCCCCAATCACATTCACCGGCGTCAGACAGCAAGAGCAGAGTTCAGCTGCTTAATTTCCATGCTGTGAGAACATCAGTGTAGCTGCATTTCCATTGACCATATAGTTGAGCAAATAAATTAGCTAAATGAAAACACAGCAATTTTGAAAAAAATGTTGATTACATTTTTACTAGGATTATCATTTTTTTTGGCTATATCAAAATTAGTGTATTTTGCAAAATTGCAATGGAAACAGTTTTATTTTTTGCATCACACAAGTAATGTGACCAACAACCGATGTTACTACTTGCAGAAAAGGAACAGGAAGTGGTTGGAGGATGATAGCATTATATGCTTTTTAGTCATTTATCGTGTGAACTAACTTATTCACGTGTATTTTTATGTTTAAATGATAAACCCATCTTTCATTTTTTCATTTACAACCATCATCTTTAAACAGAATCTGTCTAACAAAGTAAAAGATAAAATAAAGATACCATATCTCCAGCTCTGAGTTATGTATTTAAATTAGTTGTTTACATTCACTGTACAGTATAAAAACGCACTTGGTCCTCAATTAAATAAATTTCCCTGTTTTACATCAGACTAAATTCAATTATTTATATTTACATACTGCCAAAATTATGAGACAGATCCATATTTTAGACAATTGTTTTGACTTTATTTATTTCTGGATGTTTTGAAATGCATCAAGACATAATATTTTGTTTTGGGGTGTGAAAGCTGAACTTTCCAAGATCGCCACTGTGCTCTTTCTTTTACTGCAAGTCTTTTTGACAACTTTGTTGAAACTTTTGGAGGCTTTGGCCAACCCGAGAGGAAAAACAAGCATGGATGCCAAAACCTTTGCAGCTCTTTATCAGAACAATAACCCATAAAGTCATTTCCCCACTGAGCTGTGACTGTTACTGACAGGATGGAGACAGGAGGATAGCTGTCCGTCAGCCTTCCATGGCAGAACAACATGTTTACTTTCTCAAGAGGAGTCCAAACGGGGTGAGACGGGAAGGAATCATAAATACTTTGGTCCTCAGAAGCCCTCAAGCTTTCCCAAAACTGTTTAAAGGCATAGTATTGATGCGTTAGACCAGGGGTGTCAAACTCCAGTCCTCAAGGGCTGGTGTCCTGCAACTTTTAGATGTGCGTCTGCTGCACCACATCTGAATAGAATAATTAGGTCTTTAGCAAGGATCTAACTTGTGTAGGTCTGGAGAACTGATCTACACAAGGAGGAGGTAATTAAGCCATTTCATTCCAGTGTTTTGTACCTGTGGCACATCTAAAAACTGCAGGACAGCGGCCCTTGAGGACTGGAGTTTGACACCTGTGCGTTAGACATTAGAAATAATTACACTGCCTCCCTTTTCTTAGTCACATTGAAGTCTTTCTGTTTGACTATAGAAATTACTTCTATTCGGACTGAGGGAGGCATTAAATTGTAGTTACAGCAGTTCGCCACCAGTAGGCGTATAGAACACAGTAATAGCTGATCACTTTCTTTCTTGTCTGTGTTAACAGTTGTCAACAATAATAAAAAAAACCAGCGAAATCACATTGATTAATTGTAAAGTTTGCAGCACATGGAAACTCAGGAGTTTGGCGAAAATAGGAAAAATCCATCTTTACCTGTGATGGATAGCCAATCTGTCTAGATTATGCTCCACCTCTTGTCCAAAAATTTGAAAATAAATAAATACAATATGCCAAAATTATTCACTGTGGACCCCTACTAATCTGGTTCATTCATTGGTGTAATTTTCAGAAGCGATGGCCGACGCCATCTCTAAAGTTAGGTGCGCTAACCCTAAAGGACAAATCATGAACATTAGTTTTACTGACCCTAAAGGGCTAAACACCAACAGGCCATCAGTAGACTTTAAATTGTTACTGTAGGTCTACTGCAATGCATTCTGGGTACAGACTGAAGACATTTGCTGCTCCAGATCAGGATGGAGAAGGAGAGGAAAGGAAATGGAGCTTCCGGGTAAACAGTCTTCGCTCACTTCAAAATAAGAGCATGAATACTAACATCTACAGTAGCTACTTGAAGATTTGTAAATAGTCAATAACCAAACTTCATCACAGATGTCGAACTTTATTGAACATTAACAAAACAGCTTTAGAATTTATCTGGAAAAATTAAATTAGGCAAAGTTAAGTGTGCTAAACATTTTCAATGTTAGCATAAATGCTAAATGAACAAAGTAAACTACTTTTATGCAATTATAGATACCATGGAGATTTTCAGCCATCAAACTGTTCAAAAGTTTCAGGAACATTCTCCATTTTGCCACTTCAGTATTATATTATGACTGTAATGTTACAACAGATAGTTTATGGATCAAAATGTGCAGAATTAGAGAACTGCGTTTGTAACTTTGGAGAATTGCTCTCCTTTTCCTCCTCAGCTCTCTTCCATCATTAAACTGAAAAGTTGCTTCTCGTTTTCTGCTTGCGTGTTTACAGGTTATAGATTCTGTGAGGGAGAATCGGTCGAAGTTTTCAACTTCACTGAAACCAGAAAAGTTTGTTGTCAAGCAGCCGAGCATCTGACTGCAATGTTTGTAAAATAAACGTTAAATAAAAAGTAATGGATATACCGAATTTAGCAAAACGAAAAGTTAAATAAATGTCTTTATATAGAAACATGAAAAGTATGGAATGGATGTTTATATAGTTTAGGATCAAAACTGTAGAAAAGGAGCTGGATCAGAGGTCTGTAACCTTTACAACTTAGAGAGCAACTTTTACTCTCAGGCCAGCCAATAAAACCTCATAATATTAGCTAAATATCTACTATAAAAATACTAATTTATTTCTATTTTAGCATTTAAAATAGAGGTATACATCAAATTCACAAAGACAAGAAAAACTGATCTAAAATCATATTATTAGTCCTTTTAGTGTCAATATTTGTGGGAATTAAAAGCAAATATTGAAGACAAACTGAAAACTGTTAAAAACCCATGTTTGTTGTTCATTTTTAGAAACAGTAGCTTTCTATTTTTTAGTCCAAATTATTAAGAGCCATTGTGAAAGACCCAAAGAAAATGTATTAATTTTCAGAAAAAGTTTTAGTTTTAGGGGTTTTTGTTTATTCCGTTAAATTTCCATAGTTTATCATTCCCTGTATTTGATTGATTTATCTCTTATTTAATTGTTATTTTTAGGTTAATCTGTTTGCTTAACTTGGTTATTTAGTAAGTGTTTCTATAGGTTTCAAATTCAATTAAATTCAATTTCAAAGATACTTTACTAATCCCAAAGCAAAATGAAATGTTTTAGAAATGTTTTGTGTGTAATCTGTCTTTTAAACCTCTGTGTTATAATTGGCTGAATAAAAAGTTCTCTTTGAATACATTTTGATTGATTTAGTCAACTTCTGGGTTATTAAAACATGAAAAAGTTCAGCTTATCAGAACTTTCAAGCTCAACTAAAACCGTTCTCCAGTTTCCATTGATTGATTTTCGCCAACTTGAGTAAGTCCAAACTCCATGTGCCGTTACAAACACGTGTGTTTTTCACACGCTGGTTTCACCTTGTTGTTTCTGGGCAAAAGGCGAATAAAAGAGCAGAATGACCCGCAGAATGACCTGCAGCTCACTGCTGGTGATGGACAAGCAGCGAACCCATGAACCGTCTGGACCCAATGCCGCTAAAGAACAGATAGAGCAGAGGTTGGTCAGGTTTCAGCAGCAAAGTAATTGCCATTATTGGACTTTAAAGGGGGAAAATGTGAGTTTTGCAACATGGTGGTCAGAGGTGAAAGTCCAAACTGAGAGCATGAATACGTCTCATGGACAAAAGATGAAGAAGACGCCGTGTTCCAGGTTTTAGATGTTTGCGAACATTTTAAAGAGAAGATCTAACGCCATGAAAGAGACAAAACTAAGATTTTTATCTGCTGTAAAGAACCAGCTAAGGTTTCTGAAAGCTAAGTATTAAAGTCAACAAAAATGGTGCCGAGTTGTTTCTGTGTTTTCTGTGTGTGTTTCTGTCAGGGTACTCTGAATTAATTTAGATTATTACACTTACTATCAACAAGCTCCGATTAAAAGCTTTTATCCAAACTTTAAATTTTTAACTGGCTTTGATCCATTTTATGAGAACATTTATTTATCTTCTACTGATAAAACCAAATAAGAGAATAGAGTGACATTAAAACACTCCGATATGATACTTTATTTTCGGTCTAAATCATTAATTACATAATGAAATCAAACAGATTTTTTTCCCTTTTCTTGTGTGTCTTCTTTATGTCTCTATCAAATAAACAATAAAATTAAAGCAAGAAGAACTGCTGGATTTTGAAATAAGTCAATCAAAACTTGCTAAATATAGTTTTATTTTTAAAAAGTATCAACAAAAATCACAGTTAATGTAGAAGTAGGTGAAAGGTAAAAGGAACCGTTGACCAGAACTTGATCCTGAGGGGAGGATCGGATTGAAGCCAACATGGTTGTTTTGATTTAGCAAAAAGGAAGTTTATCACCAACAAACACGGCAGCGTATGACGTACATGTCAACAGTTCCTCACCCTGCAAGAATTTGTAAACGATAATTTACACACAGAAGGGTTTTGTTTTTTTGGTGGGTTCTAAGGCTTACTCTGAATGTTTTACTGGTCTCATAAAACCCAAAAGAATGAACCAAGCGTCTAATAAAAACAAGGAAAAAACCAGCAGCTTTTGCTATCAACACACTCTGCAACCTTTCACTCACAAAGTCTGCAGCTCTGAGATCAGGGAAGACGCCTCGGGGAAACATCTTTTCTCTCTGGGTGAAAGTGCAATGGCAGACCGCGAAGGGAAGGAGGAGGAGAAACACGGGGATGCAGAGAGTTTAGGAGAGGAGGAAACTGGGGAAAAGGTTGCAGTGATGGAAGCGAAAGGATGGAGTATTGGCCTCTGGTTTGTAAATAACAGCTGCTATTATTGAATCCCTCGTGACAGAAGCGAGCCGCGCCTTTTCACCCACTTTGCTGCAGCTGAGTGAAGCTGACACCCCACCCACATCAGCAAATAGTCTGAGTGGTTAGTGCAGCTTTCGAGATATTAAAAGTTATAAATTTGGCCGATGACGTCACCATCCCCCCATGTTGCGCCAAAACAAACTGGGCTACTGCTCATTATGAGATATTACATAATTTTCTTTCATATGCCAACTGACTTCACCTAAATTGAAGGTGACCCTCAGGAGGGTAGGGAGGAGGAGGGAGACCCTGGGTCACTCCCCTCAGCCGAGGCAGAGGAGGGAGACCCTGGGTCACTCCCCTCAGCCGAGGCAGAGGAGGGAGACCCTGGGTCACTCCCCTCAGCCGAGGCAGAGGAGGGAGACCCTGGGTCACTCCCCTCAGCCGAGGCAGAGGAGGGAGACCCTGGGTCACTCCCCTCAGCCGAGGCAGAGGAGGGAGACCCTGGGTCACTCCCCTCAGCCGAGGCAGAGGAGGGAGACCCTGGGTCACTCCCCTCAGCCGAGGCAGAGGAGGGAGACCCTGGGTCACTCCCCTCAGCCGAGGCAGAGGAGGGAGACCCTGGGTCACTCCCCTCAGCCGAGGCAGAGGAGGGAGACCCTGGGTCACTCCCCTCAGCCGAGGCAGAGGAGGGAGACCCTGGGTCACTCCCCTCAGCCGAGGCAGAGGAGGGAGACCCTGGGTCACTCCCCTCAGCCGAGGCAGAGGAGGGAGACCCTGGGTCACTCCCCTCAGCCGAGGCAGAGGAGGGAGACCCTGGGTCACTCCCCTCAGCCGAGGCAGAGGAGGGAGACCCTGGGTCACTCCCCCTCAGCCGAGGCAGAGGAGGGAGACCCTGGGTCACTCCCCTCAGCCGAGGCAGAGGAGGGAGACCCTGGGTCACTCCCCTCAGCCGAGGCAGAGGAGGGAGACCCTGGGTCACTCCCCTCAGCCGAGGCAGAGGAGGGAGACCCTGGGTCACTCCCCTCAGCCGAGGCAGAGGAGGGAGACCCTGGGTCACTCCCCTCAGCCGAGGCAGAGGAGGGAGACCCTGGGTCACTCCCCTCAGCCGAGGCAGAGGAGGGAGACCCTGGGTCACTCCCCTCAGCCGAGGCAGAGGAGGGAGACCCTGGGTCACTCCCCTCAGCCGAGGCAGAGGAGGGAGACCCTGGGTCACTCCCCTCAGCCGAGGCAGAGGAGGGAGACCCTGGGTCACTCCCCTCAGCCGAGGCAGAGGAGGGAGACCCTGGGTCACTCCCCTCAGCCGAGGCAGAGGAGGGAGACCCTGGGTCACTCCCCTCAGCCGAGGCAGAGGAGGGAGACCCTGGGTCACTCCCCTCAGCCGAGGCAGAGGAGGGAGACCCTGGGTCACTCCCCTCAGCCGAGGCAGAGGAGGGAGACCCTGGGTCACTCCCCTCAGCCGAGGCAGAGGAGGGAGACCCTGGGTCACTCCCCTCAGCCGAGGCAGAGGAGGGAGACCCTGGGTCACTCCCCTCAGCCGAGGCAGAGGAGGGAGACCCTGGGTCACTCCCCTCAGCCGAGGCAGAGGAGGGAGACCCTGGGTCACTCCCCTCAGCCGAGGCAGAGGAGGGAGACCCTGGGTCACTCCCCTCAGCCGAGGCAGAGGAGGGAGACCCTGGGTCACTCCCCTCAGCCGAGGCAGAGGAGGGAGACCCTGGGTCACTCCCCTCAGCCGAGGCAGAGGAGGGAGACCCTGGGTCACTCCCCTCAGCCGAGGCAGAGGAGGGAGACCCTGGGTCACTCCCCTCAGCCGAGGCAGAGGAGGGAGACCCTGGGTCACTCCCCTCAGCCGAGGCAGAGGAGGGAGACCCTGGGTCACTCCCCTCAGCCGAGGCAGAGGAGGGAGACCCTGGGTCACTCCCCTCAGCCGAGGCAGAGGAGGGAGACCCTGGGTCACTCCCCTCAGCCGAGGCAGAGGGAGGGAGACCCTGGGTCACTCCCCTCAGCCGAGGCAGAGGAGGGAGACCCTGGGTCACTCCCCTCAGCCGAGGCAGAGGAGGGAGACCCTGGGTCACTCCCTCAGCCGAGGCAGAGGAGGGAGACCCTGGGTCACTCCCCTCAGCCGAGGCAGAGGAGGGAGACCCTGGGTCACTCCCCTCAGCCGAGGCAGAGGAGGGAGACCCTGGGTCACTCCCCTCAGCCGAGGCAGAGGAGGGAGACCCTGGGTCACTCCCCTCAGCCGAGGCAGAGGAGGGAGACCCTGGGTCACTCCCCTCAGCCGAGGCAGAGGAGGGAGACCCTGGGTCACTCCCCTCAGCCGAGGCAGAGGAGGGAGACCCTGGGTCACTCCCCTCAGCCGAGGCAGAGGAGGGAGACCCTGGGTCACTCCCCTCAGCCGAGGCAGAGGAGGGAGACCCTGGGTCACTCCCCTCAGCCGAGGCAGAGGAGGGAGACCCTGGGTCACTCCCCTCAGCCGAGGCAGAGGAGGGAGACCCTGGGTCACTCCCCTCAGCCGAGGCAGAGGAGGGAGACCCTGGGTCACTCCCCTCAGCCGAGGCAGAGGAGGGAGACCCTGGGTCACTCCCCTCAGCCGAGGCAGAGGAGGGAGACCCTGGGTCACTCCCCTCAGCCGAGGCAGAGGAGGGAGACCCTGGGTCACTCCCCTCAGCCGAGGCAGAGGAGGGAGACCCTGGGTCACTCCCCTCAGCCGAGGCAGAGGAGGGAGACCCTGGGTCACTCCCCTCAGCCGAGGCAGAGGAGGGAGACCCTGGGTCACTCCCCTCAGCCGAGGCAGAGGAGGGAGACCCTGGGTCACTCCCCTCAGCCGAGGCAGAGGAGGGAGACCCTGGGTCACTCCCCTCAGCCGAGGCAGAGGAGGGAGACCCTGGGTCACTCCCCTCAGCCGAGGCAGAGGAGGGAGACCCTGGGTCACTCCCCTCAGCCGAGGCAGAGGAGGGAGACCCTGGGTCACTCCCCTCAGCCGAGGCAGAGGAGGGAGACCCTGGGTCACTCCCCTCAGCCGAGGCAGAGGAGGGAGACCCTGGGTCACTCCCCTCAGCCGAGGCAGAGGAGGGAGACCCTGGGTCACTCCCCTCAGCCGAGGCAGAGGAGGGAGACCCTGGGTCACTCCCCTCAGCCGAGGCAGAGGAGGGAGACCCTGGGTCACTCCCCTCAGCCGAGGCAGAGGAGGGAGACCCTGGGTCACTCCCCTCAGCCGAGGCAGAGGAGGGAGACCCTGGGTCACTCCCCTCAGCCGAGGCAGAGGAGGGAGACCCTGGGTCACTCCCCTCAGCCGAGGCAGAGGAGGGAGACCCTGGGTCACTCCCCTCAGCCGAGGCAGAGGAGGGAGACCCTGGGTCACTCCCCTCAGCCGAGGCAGAGGAGGGAGACCCTGGGTCACTCCCCTCAGCCGAGGCAGAGGAGGGAGACCCTGGGTCACTCCCCTCAGCCGAGGCAGAGGAGGGAGACCCTGGGTCACTCCCCTCAGCCGAGGCAGAGGAGGGAGACCCTGGGTCACTCCCCTCAGCCGAGGCAGAGGAGGGAGACCCTGGGTCACTCCCCTCAGCCGAGGCAGAGGAGGGAGACCCTGGTCACTCCCCTCAGCCGAGGCAGAGGAGGGAGACCCTGGGTCACTCCCCTCAGCCGAGGCAGAGGAGGGAGACCCTGGGTCACTCCCCTCAGCCGAGGCAGAGGAGGGAGACCCTGGGTCACTCCCCTCAGCCGAGGCAGAGGAGGGAGACCCTGGGTCACTCCCCTCAGCCGAGGCAGAGGAGGGAGACCCTGGGTCACTCCCCTCAGCCGAGGCAGAGGAGGGAGACCCTGGGTCACTCCCCTCAGCCGAGGCAGAGGAGGGAGACCCTGGGTCACTCCCCTCAGCCGAGGCAGAGGAGGGAGACCCTGGGTCACTCCCCTCAGCCGAGGCAGAGGAGGGAGACCCTGGGTCACTCCCCTCAGCCGAGGCAGAGGAGGGAGACCCTGGGTCACTCCCCTCAGCCGAGGCAGAGGAGGGAGACCCTGGGTCACTCCCCTCAGCCGAGGCAGAGGAGGGAGACCCTGGGTCACTCCCCTCAGCCGAGGCAGAGGAGGGAGACCCTGGGTCACTCCCCTCAGCCGAGGCAGAGGAGGGAGACCCTGGGTCACTCCCCTCAGCCGAGGCAGAGGAGGGAGACCCTGGGTCACTCCCCTCAGCCGAGGCAGAGGAGGGAGACCCTGGGTCACTCCCCTCAGCCGAGGCAGAGGAGGGAGACCCTGGGTCACTCCCCTCAGCCGAGGCAGAGGAGGGAGACCCTGGGTCACTCCCCTCAGCCGAGGCAGAGGAGGGAGACCCTGGGTCACTCCCCTCAGCCGAGGCAGAGGAGGGAGACCCTGGGTCACTCCCCTCAGCCGAGGCAGAGGAGGGAGACCCTGGGTCACTCCCCTCAGCCGAGGCAGAGGAGGGAGACCCTGGGTCACTCCCCTCAGCCGAGGCAGAGGAGGGAGACCCTGGGTCACTCCCCTCAGCCGAGGCAGAGGAGGGAGACCCTGGGTCACTCCCCTCAGCCGAGGCAGAGGAGGGAGACCCTGGGTCACTCCCCTCAGCCGAGGCAGAGGAGGGAGACCCTGGGTCACTCCCCTCAGCCGAGGCAGAGGAGGGAGACCCTGGGTCACTCCCCTCAGCCGAGGCAGAGGAGGGAGACCCTGGGTCACTCCCCTCAGCCGAGGCAGAGGAGGGAGACCCTGGGTCACTCCCCTCAGCCGAGGCAGAGGAGGGAGACCCTGGGTCACTCCCCTCAGCCGAGGCAGAGGAGGGAGACCCTGGGTCACTCCCCTCAGCCGAGGCAGAGGAGGGAGACCCTGGGTCACTCCCCTCAGCCGAGGCAGAGGAGGGAGACCCTGGGTCACTCCCCTCAGCCGAGGCAGAGGAGGGAGACCCTGGGTCACTCCCCTCAGCCGAGGCAGAGGAGGGAGACCCTGGGTCACTCCCCTCAGCCGAGGCAGAGGAGGGAGACCCTGGGTCACTCCCCTCAGCCGAGGCAGAGGAGGGAGACCCTGGGTCACTCCCCTCAGCCGAGGCAGAGGAGGGAGACCCTGGGTCACTCCCCTCAGCCGAGGCAGAGGAGGGAGACCCTGGGTCACTCCCCTCAGCCGAGGCAGAGGAGGGAGACCCTGGGTCACTCCCCTCAGCCGAGGCAGAGGAGGGAGACCCTGGGTCACTCCCCTCAGCCGAGGCAGAGGAGGGAGACCCTGGGTCACTCCCCTCAGCCGAGGCAGAGGAGGGAGACCCTGGGTCACTCCCCTCAGCCGAGGCAGAGGAGGGAGACCCTGGGTCACTCCCCTCAGCCGAGGCAGAGGAGGGAGACCCTGGGTCACTCCCCTCAGCCGAGGCAGAGGAGGGAGACCCTGGGTCACTCCCCTCAGCCGAGGCAGAGGAGGGAGACCCTGGGTCACTCCCCTCAGCCGAGGCAGAGGAGGGAGACCCTGGGTCACTCCCCTCAGCCGAGGCAGAGGAGGGAGACCCTGGGTCACTCCCCTCAGCCGAGGCAGAGGAGGGAGACCCTGGGTCACTCCCCTCAGCCGAGGCAGAGGAGGGAGACCCTGGGTCACTCCCCTCAGCCGAGGCAGAGGAGGGAGACCCTGGGTCACTCCCCTCAGCCGAGGCAGAGGAGGGAGACCCTGGGTCACTCCCCTCAGCCGAGGCAGAGGAGGGAGACCCTGGGTCACTCCCCTCAGCCGAGGCAGAGGAGGGAGACCCTGGGTCACTCCCCTCAGCCGAGGCAGAGGAGGGAGACCCTGGGTCACTCCCCTCAGCCGAGGCAGAGGAGGGAGACCCTGGGTCACTCCCCTCAGCCGAGGCAGAGGAGGGAGACCCTGGGTCACTCCCTCAGCCGAGGCAGAGGAGGGAGACCCTGGGTCACTCCCCTCAGCCGAGGCAGAGGAGGGAGACCCTGGGTCACTCCCCTCAGCCGAGGCAGAGGAGGGAGACCCTGGGTCACTCCCCTCAGCCGAGGCAGAGGAGGGAGACCCTGGGTCACTCCCCTCAGCCGAGGCAGAGGAGGGAGACCCTGGGTCACTCCCCTCAGCCGAGGCAGAGGAGGGAGACCCTGGGTCACTCCCCTCAGCCGAGGCAGAGGAGGGAGACCCTGGGTCACTCCCCTCAGCCGAGGCAGAGGAGGGAGACCCTGGGTCACTCCCCTCAGCCGAGGCAGAGGAGGGAGACCCTGGGTCACTCCCCTCAGCCGAGGCAGAGGAGGGAGACCCTGGGTCACTCCCCTCAGCCGAGGCAGAGGAGGGAGACCCTGGGTCACTCCCCTCAGCCGAGGCAGAGGAGGGAGACCCTGGGTCACTCCCCTCAGCCGAGGCAGAGGAGGGAGACCCTGGGTCACTCCCCTCAGCCGAGGCAGAGGAGGGAGACCCTGGGTCACTCCCCTCAGCCGAGGCAGAGGAGGGAGACCCTGGGTCACTCCCCTCAGCCGAGGCAGAGGAGGGAGACCCTGGGTCACTCCCCTCAGCCGAGGCAGAGGAGGGAGACCCTGGGTCACTCCCCTCAGCCGAGGCAGAGGAGGGAGACCCTGGGTCACTCCCCTCAGCCGAGGCAGAGGAGGGAGACCCTGGGTCACTCCCCTCAGCCGAGGCAGAGGAGGGAGACCCTGGGTCACTCCCCTCAGCCGAGGCAGAGGAGGGAGACCCTGGGTCACTCCCCTCAGCCGAGGCAGAGGAGGGAGACCCTGGGTCACTCCCCTCAGCCGAGGCAGAGGAGGGAGACCCTGGGTCACTCCCCTCAGCCGAGGCAGAGGAGGGAGACCCTGGGTCACTCCCCTCAGCCGAGGCAGAGGAGGGAGACCCTGGGTCACTCCCCTCAGCCGAGGCAGAGGAGGGAGACCCTGGGTCACTCCCCTCAGCCGAGGCAGAGGAGGGAGACCCTGGGTCACTCCCCTCAGCCGAGGCAGAGGAGGGAGACCCTGGGTCACTCCCCTCAGCCGAGGCAGAGGAGGGAGACCCTGGGTCACTCCCCTCAGCCGAGGCAGAGGAGGGAGACCCTGGGTCACTCCCCTCAGCCGAGGCAGAGGAGGGAGACCCTGGGTCACTCCCCTCAGCCGAGGCAGAGGAGGGAGACCCTGGGTCACTCCCCTCAGCCGAGGCAGAGGAGGGAGACCCTGGGTCACTCCCCTCAGCCGAGGCAGAGGAGGGAGACCCTGGGTCACTCCCCTCAGCCGAGGCAGAGGAGGGAGACCCTGGGTCACTCCCCTCAGCCGAGGCAGAGGAGGGAGACCCTGGGTCACTCCCCTCAGCCGAGGCAGAGGAGGGAGACCCTGGGTCACTCCCCTCAGCCGAGGCAGAGGAGGGAGACCCTGGGTCACTCCCCTCAGCCGAGGCAGAGGAGGGAGACCCTGGGTCACTCCCCTCAGCCGAGGCAGAGGAGGGAGACCCTGGGTCACTCCCCTCAGCCGAGGCAGAGGAGGGAGACCCTGGGTCACTCCCCTCAGCCGAGGCAGAGGAGGGAGACCCTGGGTCACTCCCCTCAGCCGAGGCAGAGGAGGGAGACCCTGGGTCACTCCCCTCAGCCGAGGCAGAGGAGGGAGACCCTGGGTCACTCCCCTCAGCCGAGGCAGAGGAGGGAGACCCTGGGTCACTCCCCTCAGCCGAGGCAGAGGAGGGAGACCCTGGGTCACTCCCCTCAGCCGAGGCAGAGGAGGGAGACCCTGGGTCACTCCCCTCAGCCGAGGCAGAGGAGGGAGACCCTGGGTCACTCCCCTCAGCCGAGGCAGAGGAGGGAGACCCTGGGTCACTCCCCTCAGCCGAGGCAGAGGAGGGAGACCCTGGGTCACTCCCCTCAGCCGAGGCAGAGGAGGGAGACCCTGGGTCACTCCCCTCAGCCGAGGCAGAGGAGGGAGACCCTGGGTCACTCCCCTCAGCCGAGGCAGAGGAGGGAGACCCTGGGTCACTCCCCTCAGCCGAGGCAGAGGAGGGAGACCCTGGGTCACTCCCCTCAGCCGAGGCAGAGGAGGGAGACCCTGGGTCACTCCCCTCAGCCGAGGCAGAGGAGGGAGACCCTGGGTCACTCCCCTCAGCCGAGGCAGAGGAGGGAGACCCTGGGTCACTCCCCTCAGCCGAGGCAGAGGAGGGAGACCCTGGGTCACTCCCCTCAGCCGAGGCAGAGGAGGGAGACCCTGGGTCACTCCCCTCAGCCGAGGCAGAGGAGGGAGACCCTGGGTCACTCCCCTCAGCCGAGGCAGAGGAGGGAGACCCTGGGTCACTCCCCTCAGCCGAGGCAGAGGAGGGAGACCCTGGGTCACTCCCCTCAGCCGAGGCAGAGGAGGGAGACCCTGGGTCACTCCCCTCAGCCGAGGCAGAGGAGGGAGACCCTGGGTCACTCCCCTCAGCCGAGGCAGAGGAGGGAGACCCTGGGTCACTCCCCTCAGCCGAGGCAGAGGAGGGAGACCCTGGGTCACTCCCCTCAGCCGAGGCAGAGGAGGGAGACCCTGGGTCACTCCCCTCAGCCGAGGCAGAGGAGGGAGACCCTGGGTCACTCCCCTCAGCCGAGGCAGAGGAGGGAGACCCTGGGTCACTCCCCTCAGCCGAGGCAGAGGAGGGAGACCCTGGGTCACTCCCCTCAGCCGAGGCAGAGGAGGGAGACCCTGGGTCACTCCCCTCAGCCGAGGCAGAGGAGGGAGACCCTGGGTCACTCCCCTCAGCCGAGGCAGAGGAGGGAGACCCTGGGTCACTCCCCTCAGCCGAGGCAGAGGAGGGAGACCCTGGGTCACTCCCCTCAGCCGAGGCAGAGGAGGGAGACCCTGGGTCACTCCCTCAGCCGAGGCAGAGGAGGGAGACCCTGGGTCACTCCCCTCAGCCGAGGCAGAGGAGGGAGACCCTGGGTCACTCCCCTCAGCCGAGGCAGAGGAGGGAGACCCTGGGTCACTCCCCTCAGCCGAGGCAGAGGAGGGAGACCCTGGGTCACTCCCCTCAGCCGAGGCAGAGGAGGGAGACCCTGGGTCACTCCCCTCAGCCGAGGCAGAGGAGGGAGACCCTGGGTCACTCCCCTCAGCCGAGGCAGAGGAGGGAGACCCTGGGTCACTCCCCTCAGCCGAGGCAGAGGAGGGAGACCCTGGGTCACTCCCCTCAGCCGAGGCAGAGGAGGGAGACCCTGGGTCACTCCCCTCAGCCGAGGCAGAGGAGGGAGACCCTGGGTCACTCCCCTCAGCCGAGGCAGAGGAGGGAGACCCTGGGTCACTCCCCTCAGCCGAGGCAGAGGAGGGAGACCCTGGGTCACTCCCCTCAGCCGAGGCAGAGGAGGGAGACCCTGGGTCACTCCCCTCAGCCGAGGCAGAGGAGGGAGACCCTGGGTCACTCCCCTCAGCCGAGGCAGAGGAGGGAGACCCTGGGTCACTCCCCTCAGCCGAGGCAGAGGAGGGAGACCCTGGGTCACTCCCCTCAGCCGAGGCAGAGGAGGGAGACCCTGGGTCACTCCCCTCAGCCGAGGCAGAGGAGGGAGACCCTGGGTCACTCCCCTCAGCCGAGGCAGAGGAGGGAGACCCTGGGTCACTCCCCTCAGCCGAGGCAGAGGAGGGAGACCCTGGGTCACTCCCCTCAGCCGAGGCAGAGGAGGGAGACCCTGGGTCACTCCCCTCAGCCGAGGCAGAGGAGGGAGACCCTGGGTCACTCCCCTCAGCCGAGGCAGAGGAGGGAGACCCTGGGTCACTCCCCTCAGCCGAGGCAGAGGAGGGAGACCCTGGGTCACTCCCCTCAGCCGAGGCAGAGGAGGGAGACCCTGGGTCACTCCCCTCAGCCGAGGCAGAGGAGGGAGACCCTGGGTCACTCCCCTCAGCCGAGGCAGAGGAGGGAGACCCTGGGTCACTCCCCTCAGCCGAGGCAGAGGAGGGAGACCCTGGGTCACTCCCCTCAGCCGAGGCAGAGAGGGAGACCCTGGGTCACTCCCCTCAGCCGAGGCAGAGGAGGGAGACCCTGGGTCACTCCCCTCAGCCGAGGCAGAGGAGGGAGACCCTGGGTCACTCCCTCAGCCGAGGCAGAGGAGGGAGACCCTGGGTCACTCCCCTCAGCCGAGGCAGAGGAGGGAGACCCTGGGTCACTCCCCTCAGCCGAGGCAGAGGAGGGAGACCCTGGGTCACTCCCCTCAGCCGAGGCAGAGGAGGGAGACCCTGGGTCACTCCCCTCAGCCGAGGCAGAGGAGGGAGACCCTGGGTCACTCCCCTCAGCCGAGGCAGAGGAGGGAGACCCTGGGTCACTCCCCTCAGCCGAGGCAGAGGAGGGAGACCCTGGGTCACTCCCCTCAGCCGAGGCAGAGGAGGGAGACCCTGGGTCACTCCCCTCAGCCGAGGCAGAGGAGGGAGACCCTGGGTCACTCCCCTCAGCCGAGGCAGAGGAGGGAGACCCTGGGTCACTCCCCTCAGCCGAGGCAGAGGAGGGAGACCCTGGGTCACTCCCCTCAGCCGAGGCAGAGGAGGGAGACCCTGGGTCACTCCCCTCAGCCGAGCAGAGGAGGGAGACCCTGGGTCACTCCCCTCAGCCGAGGCAGAGGAGGGAGACCCTGGGTCACTCCCCTCAGCCGAGGCAGAGGAGGGAGACCCTGGGTCACTCCCCTCAGCCGAGGCAGAGGAGGGAGACCCTGGGTCACTCCCCTCAGCCGAGGCAGAGGAGGGAGACCCTGGGTCACTCCCCTCAGCCGAGGCAGAGGAGGGAGACCCTGGGTCACTCCCCTCAGCCGAGGCAGAGGAGGGAGACCCTGGGTCACTCCCCTCAGCCGAGGCAGAGGAGGGAGACCCTGGGTCACTCCCCTCAGCCGAGGCAGAGGAGGGAGACCCTGGGTCACTCCCCTCAGCCGAGGCAGAGGAGGGAGACCCTGGGTCACTCCCCTCAGCCGAGGCAGAGGAGGGAGACCCTGGGTCACTCCCCTCAGCCGAGGCAGAGGAGGGAGACCCTGGGTCACTCCCCTCAGCCGAGGCAGAGGAGGGAGACCCTGGGTCACTCCCCTCAGCCGAGGCAGAGGAGGGAGACCCTGGGTCACTCCCCTCAGCCGAGGCAGAGGAGGGAGACCCTGGGTCACTCCCCTCAGCCGAGGCAGAGGAGGGAGACCCTGGGTCACTCCCCTCAGCCGAGGCAGAGGAGGGAGACCCTGGGTCACTCCCCTCAGCCGAGGCAGAGGAGGGAGACCCTGGGTCACTCCCCTCAGCCGAGGCAGAGGAGGGAGACCCTGGGTCACTCCCCTCAGCCGAGGCAGAGGAGGGAGACCCTGGGTCACTCCCCTCAGCCGAGGCAGAGGAGGGAGACCCTGGGTCACTCCCCTCAGCCGAGGCAGAGGAGGGAGACCCTGGGTCACTCCCCTCAGCCGAGGCAGAGGAGGGAGACCCTGGGTCACTCCCCTCAGCCGAGGCAGAGGAGGGAGACCCTGGGTCACTCCCCTCAGCCGAGGCAGAGGAGGGAGACCCTGGGTCACTCCCCTCAGCCGAGGCAGAGGAGGGAGACCCTGGGTCACTCCCCTCAGCCGAGGCAGAGGAGGGAGACCCTGGGTCACTCCCCTCAGCCGAGGCAGAGGAGGGAGACCCTGGGTCACTCCCCTCAGCCGAGGCAGAGGAGGGAGACCCTGGGTCACTCCCCTCAGCCGAGGCAGAGGAGGGAGACCCTGGGTCACTCCCCTCAGCCGAGGCAGAGGAGGGAGACCCTGGGTCACTCCCCTCAGCCGAGGCAGAGGAGAGACCCTGGGTCACTCCCCTCAGCCGAGGCAGAGGAGGGACCCTGGGTCACTCCCCTCAGCCGAGGCAGAGGAGGGAGACCCTGGGTCACTCCCCTCAGCCGAGGCAGAGGAGGGAGACCCTGGGTCACTCCCCTCAGCCGAGGCAGAGGAGGGAGACCCTGGGTCACTCCCCTCAGCCGAGGCAGAGGAGGGAGACCCTGGGTCACTCCCCTCAGCCGAGGCAGAGGAGGGAGACCCTGGGTCACTCCCCTCAGCCGAGGCAGAGGAGGGAGACCCTGGGTCACTCCCCTCAGCCGAGGCAGAGGAGGGAGACCCTGGGTCACTCCCCTCAGCCGAGGCAGAGGAGGGAGACCCTGGGTCACTCCCCTCAGCCGAGGCAGAGGAGGGAGACCCTGGGTCACTCCCCTCAGCCGAGGCAGAGGAGGGAGACCCTGGGTCACTCCCCTCAGCCGAGGCAGAGGAGGGAGACCCTGGGTCACTCCCCTCAGCCGAGGCAGAGGAGGGAGACCCTGGGTCACTCCCCTCAGCCGAGGCAGAGGAGGGAGACCCTGGGTCACTCCCCTCAGCCGAGGCAGAGGAGGGAGACCCTGGGTCACTCCCCTCAGCCGAGGCAGAGGAGGGAGACCCTGGGTCACTCCCCTCAGCCGAGGCAGAGGAGGGAGACCCTGGGTCACTCCCCTCAGCCGAGGCAGAGGAGGGAGACCCTGGGTCACTCCCCTCAGCCGAGGCAGAGGAGGGAGACCCTGGGTCACTCCCCTCAGCCGAGGCAGAGGAGGGAGACCCTGGGTCACTCCCCTCAGCGAGGCAGAGGAGAGAGACCATGGGTCACTCACCTCGCGAGGCGAGGGGAGACCCTGGGTCACTCCCTCAGCCGAGGCAGAGGAGGGAGACCCTGGGTCACTCCCCTCAGCCGAGGCAGAGGAGGGAGACCCTGGGTCACTCCCCTCAGCCGAGGGCAGAGGAGGGAGACCCTGGGTCACTCCCCTCAGCCGAGGCAGAGGAGGGAGACCCCTGGGTCACTCCCCTCAGCCGAGGCAGAGGAGGGAGACCCTGGGTCACTCCCCTCAGCCGAGGCAGAGGAGGGAGACCCTGGGTCACTCCCCTCAGCCGAGGCAGAGGAGGGAGACCCTGGGTCACTCCCCTCAGCCGAGGCAGAGGAGGGAGACCCTGGGTCACTCCCCTCAGCCGAGGCAGAGGAGGGAGACCCTGGGTCACTCCCCTCAGCCGAGGCAGAGGAGGGAGACCCTGGGTCACTCCCCTCAGCCGAGGCAGAGGAGGGAGACCCTGGGTCACTCCCCTCAGCCGAGGCAGAGGAGGGAGACCCTGGGTCACTCCCCTCAGCCGAGGCAGAGGAGGGAGACCCTGGGTCACTCCCCTCAGCCGAGGCAGAGGAGGGAGACCCTGGGTCACTCCCCTCAGCCGAGGCAGAGGAGGGAGACCCTGGGTCACTCCCCTCAGCCGAGGCAGAGGAGGGAGACCCTGGGTCACTCCCCTCAGCCGAGGCAGAGGAGGGAGACCCTGGGTCACTCCCCTCAGCCGAGGCAGAGGAGGGAGACCCTGGGTCACTCCCCTCAGCCGAGGCAGAGGAGGGAGACCCTGGGTCACTCCCCTCAGCCGAGGCAGAGGAGGGAGACCCTGGGTCACTCCCCTCAGCCGAGGCAGAGGAGGGAGACCCTGGGTCACTCCCCTCAGCCGAGGCAGAGGAGGGAGACCCTGGGTCACTCCCCTCAGCCGAGGCAGAGGAGGGAGACCCTGGGTCACTCCCCTCAGCCGAGGCAGAGGAGGGAGACCCTGGGTCACTCCCCTCAGCCGAGGCAGAGGAGGGAGACCCTGGGTCACTCCCCTCAGCCGAGGCAGAGGAGGGAGACCCTGGGTCACTCCCCTCAGCCGAGGCAGAGGAGGGAGACCCTGGGTCACTCCCCTCAGCCGAGGCAGAGGAGGAGACCCTGGGTCACTCCCCTCAGCCGAGGCAGAGGAGGGAGACCCTGGTCACTCCCCTCAGCCGAGGCAGAGGAGGGAGACCCTGGGTCACTCCCCTCAGCCGAGGCAGAGGAGGGAGACCCTGGGTCACTCCCCTCAGCCGAGGCAGAGGAGGGAGACCCTGGGTCACTCCCCTCAGCCGAGGCAGAGGAGGGAGACCCTGGGTCACTCCCCTCAGCCGAGGCAGAGGAGGGAGACCCTGGGTCACTCCCCTCAGCCGAGGCAGAGGAGGGAGACCCTGGGTCACTCCCCTCAGCCGAGGCAGAGGAGGGAGACCCTGGGTCACTCCCCTCAGCCGAGGCAGAGGAGGGAGACCCTGGGTCACTCCCCTCAGCCGAGGCAGAGGAGGGAGACCCTGGGTCACTCCCCTCAGCCGAGGCAGAGGAGGGAGACCCTGGGTCACTCCCCTCAGCCGAGGCAAGAGGAGGGAGACCCTGGGTCACTCCCCTCAGCCGAGGCAGAGGAGGGAGACCCTGGTCACTCCCCTCAGCCGGGCAGAAGGGAGGGAGACCCTGGTCACTCCCCTCAGCCGAGCAGAGGAGGGGAGACCCTGGGTCACTCCCCTCAGCCGAGGCAGAGGAGGGAGACCCTGGGTCACTCCCTCAGCCGAGGCAGAGGAGGGAGACCCTGGGTCACTCCCCTCAGCCGAGGCAGAGGAGGGAGACCCTGGGGTCACTCCCCTCAGCCGAGGCAGAGGAGGGAGACCCTGGGTCACTCCCCTCAGCCGAGGCAAGGAGGGAAGACCCTGGGTCACTCCCTCAGCCGAGGCAGAGGTAGGGAGACCCTGGGTCACTCCACTCAAGCCGAGGCAGAGGAGTGGAGACCCTGGGTCACTCCCCTCAGCCGAGGCAGAGGAGGGAGACCCTGGGTCACTCCCCTCAGCCGAGGCAGAGGAGGGAGACCCTGGGTCACTCCCTCAGCCGAGGCAGAGGAGGGAGACCCTGGGTCACTCCCCTCAGCCGAGGCAGAGGAGGGAGACCCGGGTCACTCCCCTCAGCCGAGGCAGAGGAGGGAGACCCTGGGTCACTCCCC
The DNA here is from genome assembly GCF_001444195.1 of Xiphophorus couchianus. Taxonomy (NCBI): domain Eukaryota; kingdom Metazoa; phylum Chordata; class Actinopteri; order Cyprinodontiformes; family Poeciliidae; genus Xiphophorus; species Xiphophorus couchianus. The sequence goes on along the minus strand of NC_040236.1, from coordinate 1,219,989 downwards.
TCAGCCGAGGCAGAGGAGGGAGACCCTGGGTCACTCCCCTCAGCCGCGGCAGAGGAGGAGACCATGGGTCCTCCCATCAGCCGAGGCAGAGGAGAGGAGACCACTGGGTTCCTCCCCTCAGCCGAGGCCAGAGGGAGAGAGGACCCTGGGTCACTCCCCTCAGCCGAGGCAGCGGAGCAGACCCTGGGGTCACTCCCCTCAGCCGAGGCAGAGGAGAGAGGACCCTGGGTCACTCCCCCTCAGCCGAGGCAGAGCGGAGAGACCCTGGGTTCACTCCCACTCAGGCCGAAGGCAGAGAGAGGAGACCCTGGGTCACTTCCCCTCAGCCGAGGCAGAGGAGAGAGACCCTGGGTCACCTCCCCTCAGCCGCGGCAGAGGAGAGAGACCCTGGGTCACTCCCCTCAGGCCGAAGGCAAGAGGAGAGAGACCCTGGGTCACTCCTCCTCAGCCGATAGGCAGCGGAGAGAGACCCTGGGTCACTCCCCTCAGCCGAGGGCAGAGGAGGAGACCTGGGTCACCCCCTGCAGCCCGAGGCAGAGGAGAGAGACCCTGGGTTCAATTTTCCCCCTCAGCCGAGGGCAGAGGAGCGAGACCCTGGGTCACTCCCCTCAGCCGAGGCAGAGGAGGGAGACCCTGGGTCACTCCCCTCAGCCGAGGCAGAGGAGGGAGACCCTGGGTCACTCCCCTCAGCCGAGGCAGAGGAGGGAGACCCTGGGTCACTCCCCTCAGCCGAGGCAGAGGAGGGAGACCCTGGGTCACTCCCCTCAGCGAGGCAGAGGAGGGAGACCCTGGGTCACTCCCCTCAGCCGAGCAGAGGAGGGAGACCCTGGGTCACTCCCCTCAGCCGAGCAGAGGAGGATGACCTGGGTTCACTCCCCTCAGCCGAGGCAGAGGAGGGAGACCCTGGGTCACTCCCCTCAGCCGAGGCAGAGGAGGAGACCCGGGTCCTCCCCTCAGCCGAGGCGAGGAGGGAGACCCTGGGTCACTCCCTCAGCCGAGGCAGAGGAGGGAGACCCTGGGT
>NC_040236.1:0-152500 GCF_001444195.1 Xiphophorus couchianus | reverse complement strand
TGCTTACGTGCTTGTGCAACGTCACTTACCTTTTGTTTCAAACCAATCCTGGTGTGTCAATTCAAATAATTTCTGCATTTTTTGTAAGTCCATGTGAACATTTTATTTAAAAAGAATGAAGAACAGTATCACAGGGGGTGCCTAACAAAATTTAAGTTGCAGGAATAATATTAAAGAGGGGGCCGTAAGAAACAGAAACAGAAAGAAATAAATACATACCTGATGAAGACACAGAAAAAGTCGAAACGTCGTATACTGAGCACTAGGGGGCAACAAAGAGTAACAAACTCAAATTCAAATTTAACGGACGAGGAAGAGAACGGAAGGCTTGTGTGTGTCAGTTGGAGACAGACGGCGTGGCGGGAGGCTGTGTGGGGGCGCGGGATGGCCCGTGCATCACTCTCCTGTCGTCGGGCAGGCAAGAGTTTCCCCACACCTAACCGGCCAGTGCCTCACGAGCCTCCGCACTGTTCACCTGCCCGCTGTCCAGTATCCAGCTGACTTTTTCTTTCTCTTTTTATTTTTATTTATTTTTTTATATATTTTTTTATTCTATATCCTTACCCTCTGTGTTTTCCCTTAACCTAACCTCAGTGTCTGTATACGTGGATGAGTGTATGTGTGATGCCTAAACCTAACCCTTGACCTTTGACCCCACCCTAAATATATGTGTGTGTACTTACCTGATGTGTCCTTATCCTAAATGTGTGTGGATGCTTACGTGCTTGTGCAACGTCACTTACCTTTTGTTTCAAACCAATCCTGGTGTGTCAATTCAAATAATTTCTGCATTTTTTGTAAGTCCATGTGAACATTTTATTTAAAAAGAATGAAGAACAGTATCACAGGGGGTGCCTAACAAAATTTAAGTTGCAGGAATAATATTAAAGAGGGGGCCGTAAGAAACAGAAACAGAAAGAAATAAATACATACCTGATGAAGACACAGAAAAAGTCGAAACGTCGTATACTGAGCACTAGGGGGCAACAAAGAGTAACAAACTCAAATTCAAATTTAACGGACGAGGAAGAGAACGGAAGGCTTGTGTGTGTCAGTTGGAGACAGACGGCGTGGCGGGAGGCTGTGTGGGGGCGCGGGATGGCCCGTGCATCACTCTCCTGTCGTCGGGCAGGCAAGAGTTTCCCCACACCTAACCGGCCAGTGCCTCACGAGCCTCCGCACTGTTCACCTGCCCGCTGTCCAGTATCCAGCTGACTTTTTCTTTCTCTTTTTATTTTTATTTATTTTTTTATATATTTTTTTATTCTATATCCTTACCCTCTGTGTTTTCCCTTAACCTAACCTCAGTGTCTGTATACGTGGATGAGTGTATGTGTGATGCCTAAACCTAACCCTTGACCTTTGACCCCACCCTAAATATATGTGTGTGTACTTACCTGATGTGTCCTTATCCTAAATGTGTGTGGATGCTTACGTGCTTGTGCAACGTCACTTACCTTTTGTTTCAAACCAATCCTGGTGTGTCAATTCAAATAATTTCTGCATTTTTTGTAAGTCCATGTGAACATTTTATTTAAAAAGAATGAAGAACAGTATCACAGGGGGTGCCTAACAAAATTTAAGTTGCAGGAATAATATTAAAGAGGGGGCCGTAAGAAACAGAAACAGAAAGAAATAAATACATACCTGATGAAGACACAGAAAAAGTCGAAACGTCGTATACTGAGCACTAGGGGGCAACAAAGAGTAACAAACTCAAATTCAAATTTAACGGACGAGGAAGAGAACGGAAGGCTTGTGTGTGTCAGTTGGAGACAGACGGCGTGGCGGGAGGCTGTGTGGGGGCGCGGGATGGCCCGTGCATCACTCTCCTGTCGTCGGGCAGGCAAGAGTTTCCCCACACCTAACCCCTGACCAGCCCCAAAAAGTAGCCGGTAGGAAAGCGAGCCGGACCGGGCCGTTTTCTTCATAAACTTAATCTGGTTTTAATGGATGTAATTTAATTAAGCTCAGTTTGCCACAGAGACTTTGATATTGTGAGGCTGTTATAACTCCTTAATCATTGTTTTATCTTCAACATATTTTTGCAGTCTAAGCAGATGAAGATAAATAGAATAGAATTCAACTTTATTGTCATTGCACTGTCAAGCAATGAGATGTAGTTTGCATCTATCCAGAAGTGCTCTACGAGATATAAATATTTATTTACAGATGTACAAGACTATGTATGTATGGACTATAAGGGGTTATAGCAAGAGATCTAGATATCGTGTATAAATATAAATATAAATATGGGAGCCACTGTATATGTGTGGCCTATGTGGATCTGGTGGCTTCTCTTGGTGCAGAAATGAACGAGAAGGAGCTCAATCTGGCATCAATTGTTTTCTTTAATTCTCCATCTGCATTTCACACATGGGCACTGAGGTAAAGTCAGTCTCTGGCATGAAAGAAATTCCTCGACAGTGGAGAGCCTCATAGCTCTCAGGATTACCCATAATAACCCGCTCTTAATAGGGTGAATGCAATACCCCGTTTTACCAGCAGATGGTGCATTTTAGCAGGATTTAACTTGAACCATTTTAACTATGTTACATATGCACAGATTATACAGAATATACAGAATATACAGAATATACAAGAATGTTAGGGAATGGATTATATATGTATATAATATAATACAAGATAAATAATGGCAGATAAAATTTACAGGCTGTATGTGTGTGTGAAGAAAACAGTCCGTGATGTGTGTGTGTGTGTGTGTGTGTGTGTGTGAGGATAGTCCATGTGTTATTGTTGTATGAGAGGATAGGGGAGTACAGTCCTTATAGTTTATGTTTTATGTCAGGAGGCGTTCAAAAGCCTGACAGCTGTGGGAAAGAAGCTGTTCCGGTGCCTGGTGGTTCTGGTCCGTAGGCTTCTGTAGCGCCTCCCAGAGGGCAGGAGGGAAAAGAGTGTGTGTGCTGGGTGAGTGGAGTCCTTTGTGATTTTCCCGGCCCTTTTCAAACACCGCTTCCTGTAGATGTCCTTGATGGCAGGGAGCGGTGCCCCGGCGATATACTGGGCAGTTTTCACCACCCTCTGCAGCGCCTGCCGGTCGGAGACAGAGCAGTTCCCGTACCAAGCTGTAATACAGTTGGTGAGGATGCTCTCAATGGTGCAGCGGTAGAAGTTCGTGAGGATCTCTGAGGACAGGTGGTTCTTCCTCAGGGTCCTCATGAAGAAGAGGCGCTGATGCGCCTTCTTAATGAGTTTGGAGCAGCTGGTCGTCCAAGTCAGGTCCTCGGAGATGTGGACTCCCAGGAACTTAAAGGTGTCCACACGCTCCACCACTGTCCCCTTAATGTGGATGGGTGGATGTGGGTCAGCGTTCCTCCTGAAGTGCACGATAAGCTCCTTGGTCTTCTCGGTGTTCAGCTGCAGGTTGTTTTTGTCGCAACACTCAGCCAGACGGTCTACCTCCTCCCTGTAAGCGGCCTCGTCATTATCTCTGATGAGGCCGATCACCGTGGTGTCGTCTGCGAACTTGATGATGGCGTTAGAGCCGTGGACAGGTCTGCAGTCGTAGGTGAAGAGGGAGTAGAGGAAGGGACTCATCACACAGCCTTGTGGCACTCCGGTGTTTATGATGATGGTGGATGAGAAGTGGTTGTCCAGCCGGACATGTTGAGGTCGACTGGTCAGGAAGTCGAGCAACCAGTTACACATGAGTGGACTGATGCCGAGGTCTGTGAAAGAGGGATTAGAAAACCTAAAGACTTTCCTGTCTCAGAAGAGGCTCTGGCTCCACCAGATCACCAACCAGCTCTGAGGATGAAGCTCCACATCGTCTTCATGGTGGAAGGATTTGATCTGACTGAGCAGCTGGCCACAGTTTAACAGCAGAACCTGCTGTGTTTCCAACACTAAGTGCTTAATAAACATGATTTTATTTGAAAATTATTAGACTAAAGTAGTTTGTCTCACTTAAAACAGCTTCATATTTAATGCCAACATCAACTAATTCTATGATTTTACTGACTATTTTTTCTACTTCTAACATAAACAGGTAAAGAAAACACCCAGAATTATACTGAAAGCACAATGTAATTAGTTTTACGTGGAAAGTCTGTAGTAATGGATCATTATGTAGTAATGGTTTTGGTACCTGATGTGTGTCTGCAGTGTGTATGAAGCATTAATGTACAAAGTGGCAAAGCAGATTAATAAAAGACATTAAGTAACTAAACGTTATTTCATTAGCAAATATAATAAAGCAAAAGTGTAATTGTAACACACTGTAATCACACTACTAATATATAAAATATGTAATATACTTAATATATGTAATATACTTAAAATACATTCTAAATATATTTTAAATTTAATTCAATCAGAAAAATATTACATTTAAACTAATAAAGGTTGTTAATATTACATAAAAAGGCATTAACTTAAAGTATACAAACTATAACTTTAGTTGTTCCAAAAAAAGCCTGTTATAATACATTTAGTGCACCTTAAATTGTGCTTTTCTACAATTTAATTACTATTAAAATACACTAAGTACAAAATTAATTCTTCCAAAATAACATACTTCAAGTACACTGATGATTAGTCTGGCTTCAACTATTTAGCATACTTACTATATTTACTTAGTGTATTTAGTAAATCAGATTTTCCAGACGATTGTGGAATCATTTATTTTTGACTCAGTGAATAATATTATGTGTCATGTTTATTTTGATATTTTTCTGATTTTGTTTTGTTTTTTACTATGGACCTTTTTTGTGTCAGAATTAAAGATATGATCATTTCTTTTTCTCTAGGGTTGCGGTGCTGTTTGCAGCTTTGTCCACCAGAGGTCGCTCTTAAGGAGAGACTTGAATCCAAACCAGCAGATGTCCAGCAGTGGCAGCTCCTTTTACAAGTCTTACTCGCAGGCTCACATTAATTGGGTTGAAGGTTTGGCAAAGAATCTTATAGCTTCAATCTGTTAGTGAAAGACTGAACAACAAGAAGACCAGAGTTGCTTTCAGGAGGAAGAAAAACCTCAAAGATGCAAAGGTCAGGTCAGACTGACAGCCTAGCACCACTGGTTATCTGCAATGTTTTAAGCAGCAGAAACGGTTGCTGAATAATTTAACACAAGCTGTGTATCATGTTCCTAATTAATGGTGGTCAGCAAACACATAATTTTGTTTCTTTAATGACGTGTCGGGTTTGAAGTTTATGGGTGATGCAGCAGAAATTCTGCTAACTAGATTGACTGTCTATGCACAGAATGAGCTGCAGGAAAAGGTTTTTCTACCTGTCTAGCAAACAGGACACGTTGACCGACTCCCAACTTGTACACAGTTGGGAGTCGGTCAGAGCCCTGGTTCTGGAGCATAATCCTAACCCTTGCTGGACCAGGAAGGGTTAGAGAGGGAAGGCTGCACCAGTCTGGATATCCAGACGGTCGACATCTGTGACCACGAGAGCCACTTGCTGAAATGCGCGTTCTGTCTGAGGAGTTACACAATCATTCTGTCATAAAGTTGCTGAGCTGCAGATCTCTGATCACCGGTCGTCGGTTGACACCTTTGTTGACAGCAGTAGAGTAGATTTGAGCTATACGTTGCGTAATGCTAACCAACCAATACACTGTATCAGTGTCTTCACAGGTCTGCCTTACAAAAATGTAAAAAAAATTCAGACACCTGCTGTTATGTTCTGGAAAGTCTTTTAACCCACGTGCCGAGTCAGAGGAACACAAGGAATCATTTATTCACAAGATTTACAAGGATGAAAATGTGCAACACTGGAGGTTTCATGGAGGTTATGGGTTCAGCAATGAATGGAGAGAAGACCAGTTACATCACAAAACTTGGATCAGCTTTAATCTTGGAAGTGTGCAAGTCTTGAGATCTGCTAGCAGGTTTTTCATAGCAGAGCGAAGAGGCACAGAATACTCAGGTTAGTCAAAGTATTGTCTGTAATAGTTTTGTTTAGCAAACAGGACATGCTGAGGAGAAGCTGCTAAAGAACATCCATAAGCCCTAAAAATAAAAGACTTGTTTCTCAGTGTAATTCTTTCTCTTTAGTATTGAAAATAAATATATATTTTACATGTATTGTAAGCTACACCATGAAGATCATTACATTAAGTGTTTCCATTTTATTTCCTTTGTATTTAGATTTGTAGGTTTTTTGTTGTTTTCCATAAGTATTTGATTTCTTAGAGATTTTCTGTTCTAGTTTGACTTAATTTATGTTCTGCGTGTTCCTGTGTTTGCCCTCCTTCACAGCTGTCCCTAATTCCCTGATTAACTCACCTGCAGCCAGTCTCCTCCACATAGAAACTCACATGTATTTGTCATGATGGGTGGCAGCTTTCTGACCCACATGCAGAATCACAGAGAGAACCAGAGATAAGTTCATCTAGTTACAATATATTCAAGAATATAAATAAGAATCTGTTTCTGGGTCGGGTCAGACCCAGAGAGAGGAGAGGCAGGTTAAGGTGAGTAAGATCATTGGATGTTTCTGACGGCTTCCCAGGAAGAGGAAGGGATAAGCAAGAATTGTGGCGAGTCTTTAAGATCTGGGGAAACCGAAATGGACCGTACCGGAGCGGGTTGGCGGGTAAGGTGGTTCTGGTTCTTGCTCCAGAGCAACCTGGTCTACATGTTTCTCTGCTTCAGCCCAGCTGATTTCAATTGGCAGGTGTTTGCTGAACTGAAGCAGGGAAACGAATGAAACATGCAGGGCAGGAAACGCTGAGCTACAGCAAGCGAGTGATCAGCTTGTCGCCATAAATGATCCCAGAAGTTATTGTAATAAATGATGATATTGTTGTTCTGAGATCATTTACAATAGTGGAAATAGTCTAAGTGCAGGAACAGTTGCTCAAAAATCAAACTTTAAATCCTAGTGAATATTTAACGTTTGAAATGTCCAAAATAAACAGAAAAAATTCCTAATGAAGTTTCTGTAGACAATAAAAAGGTTTAGCTGAGACCAAATCACCAGATGGAAGATTTTGGTAGAAAGAGAAACAATAAATGTTACAAATGGAAACTGAGTTTGTTTAGATTTTTTTTTTCATAAAAATCTGAACCACACAGATTGGATTCTTACAAATGTGAATAAGACTTTTTTCATAAATGTTCCTAAATCCAATTCATGTCTGATCTTTTCCAATGTGACCTGAGTCATTGACACGCGACGCGTCACGATTCTGGATCCTGATGAGCAGAACCAGGAAGAAAACCAGCAACCAACGGTGAGAATGAAGTGACTCAAGTTCTGGGAAACTTTAGATCTGAGCCACCATTAGATCCATGTAATGACTGTGTGGCTCCACTGTGCATGGGAGACACTTTCAGGTTGTTTGCAGTTCACACTGTTCGCATATGATCCACATATGTTTGGAAATATGCATAAAAAATCTGATCTCACAAAAAAAATCAAAATTGAGCTGTTAAGCCTGCAGCGTGAACATAACCACAGTTCTTTAAAAAATAATGGCAGTTTGAGCTGCTGAACCCGAAGAGAACGTCAGTCTGATGTTTCCTGAAATCCTCAGGCTGCAGGTTGAGATCCAATCAGGACAGAGACTCAGATCCACGTCCTGCTTCCTGCTCCAGTTTAGTAACTTCTTGGTTTTATTGTCGCATCCTCCAACATGTTTATTCCACTTCAGATCTGAATTGGATCGGATTCTATCGGACCCCTGAACCACTCAGCAGATTTGCTTTTGGATTTTTCTCATAACTCCTCAACTGGAAGCCTGAGCCAGCTGGAAATGGTTTAGCTGAGGTTCTGCTGCAGACAGATGTCCTCCAATATATTTGTTTAGTTGTTTTCTAGGAATCGTCTCTGTTTTCCTGCCTTGGATTTGCTGTAAATACATTCAGGATTTTCTGAGCAGTTTTAATATTTCTCTTAAGACGTTTCCTGGTTAGTTTCTTTGTTTTCTATCACAACTGATTTTTTTTTTACCAGTTTTTTTTCTGTATCTCCAGTTTGACTAAATCTTTTAGTATGAAAAGATTTAGTTGAAACAGCAGCCAGTCTCTCCAGAAGCAGTTCTTCTAGTGTCCACTAAGAGGCGCTGCTGGTCTGCAGTAAGTTTTGCAGAGCGAAGCGTCGCCTGTGATCAAAGATTTTACAAAATGTTCGGTTCCGTAAGATGATGGCAGATGAGCTGGACACTTAAAGCTGCTCGAAGGTTCTGCTACAGCCAATCAGAAACTGTCTGAGGAGGTCAAAGGTGACTCCCTGCAGGTATGAACGTGTTCACGGAACCACGGCTTAAAGACACTGAATTATGGGGCCCCACGTTTGGAGGCCTTAGTCCTCGACGCGGACGTCGCGGGTCCGACTCCCGGTCCCGGCGACCTTTGCCCCCCCCCCCCCCCCCCCCCCCCTTGTCGCAAAAAATACGAACCTCAAGCGCCGCAAAAACTCTTCAGAGAAAAAAATGGAAAAAAGAAAGAAACTGAATTAGAGACCAAACCATTCCTGAATATTATTCCCAATAAAATCAAATTAATGGTCAGTTTATGGAAAGTTGTTGCATCATTTCAGAAATTCAGTAACTTTGATGCTTTAATAAAATCAACAGCTTTATTTTCTCAGTACTGTCGTTCAGGAATCATAAATGTAAAGTTTTATTCACTGACTGGTTTAGTTGCAGCTGAAAGCGGTCCGGTCGGGTCCGGTCCGTGTTGTTGGTTCTGAAGCTGCTGGGTCTTGATTCGGGATTCAGGGAAGTTTGAAAGGAATGAAATAAATTGGATCTCAGCAGGTTCGTTTTCAGTTGGTCACGTGTTTAACCGTCTGGTCTGAAATGATTTCTGATGAGACTTTAATTGATTTATTGTTGAAAAGCTTTTAGGATTTTCTAAATGTGTGGCTTTAAAGGACCGAACTCCACACGAACTGATGAGGAGGAGGAGGAAGAGGAAAAGCACATTTGCTGTAAAGTAACGTGAATTAATATCTGCAGTGACTGAACCGATATTTCATTGATGATCGATGGATCTGTTGTTTTCCTCCTCTTCATCATCTTTCTCTTCATCTCCATGTTTGCAGCTTCAGTCTCGATACTGAAGATTTTTCCAGGATTTCCAGACGTTTCTGTTTCCCAGGAGGAATTCACTGGGCTAAAGGAGAATAAATATTTAATCAGCGCTGCTCTGGAGTTTCTGCTTAATTAGTGGATTTGTGAAAAAAGAGAAAATGCGCAGGAATCTCAGCATCTTCATCCTCAAAACGTCAAAATCCGCGATCAAACAACTTCCAGGATGTTAGTGATGAAATGTGTTTCTTGTTTTCATTGGAATCGGTTCCGTTTTAATTTGATGTGAAATAAATCTCTGGCACTGAAACGCATCTTATTAGCGGCTCCTGCTGTGCGGAAAGAGAAGCAGAGCGCCAAATGTCTGCGGAGTTCAGGAGGAAAAATCTGCGCCAAACCAGCGCAGCGCAGCGCAGCGCAGCGCAGCGCCGTCAGCCTGAGCCGCAGATTCTTCCGCAGAAGTTTAGGAAGTCCGGATGGATCCGGGTCTGGATCCCGGGTCCAGAACCGGATCCAGACCTTGTAGCTCCCGAGCTGCTGCAGACTAAATCAGCTGTTAATGGATGTTGAGCTTCTCGTTGCCCTGGTAACCCTCAGCGGTCACGTGTCATCAATCTGAGCTGTTAACTTTTTCTTCAGCGCGCGCAGCTCAACACGCGGAACCCCATATTTGGAGCGGACAGTGACGCAATCAGTGCACGCAGCCAATCAGGCGCCGGAAGTGAGCCTCGTATTCAGATGAGCAGTCCTTGTATGGTCGCGCCCCGCCCCCTCCCGCTCCACGCGGGTCCCGCGGGACCTGCGGAGCCGTGGAGCCCGAGAGAAGGAGCTCTCCGCCGGGACGGAGGAGCCAGAAAGAGCCGGGGAGGGAGGGCAGATTCTCGCCGCCCAATCCCTCTGCTCCCCCGGGAGCCGCAGCCTTCCTCGGCTCGTCCCTCCCTCTTGTTTGCTAATCATTTCATTTTAGCCCCTTTTTGAAGCGCTGCCTGGTTTTTTTTAGCCCACTTTTCTTTTCCACTCGGTCCGCGGCGCTCGCCTGTCTCTGATCCCGGATCCCCGGACTCTCTGCCCGGATCCTCCGAGATGCTCTCCGCGCTCCTCCAGCTCCGACCCGCGGCTGGGATCTAAACCAAGCCCGCTGAAACCCCGAGGAACCCGCGGCTCTTCTCTGGATCAGGACACGGCACTTTGAGGAAGCTCCATCCCTCCTCCTCATCCTCCTCCTCCTCCTCCTCTTCCTCCTCCACCCCTCCTCTTCATCGCTCCTCTTTTCTCCACCTTAATCCAGGTGGTCCTCTGGCTTGTTTGAGCGGCTGGTGCAGGGAGGGTTATTCTTCATCTACTGTCTTGTTCCTGGTGAAGACAAAGCTCCCAGAAGGACAATCTGATGTTCTCCATCCAGGACAGCCTCCCCCGGGGGGGCCTGACCATGAAGGAGGAGCCGCTCCCCACCGGCATGACCCCGGTCCGCTCCTGGATGCAGGGCGCAGGGATTCTGGACGCCAACACTGCGGCCCAGAGGTAAAACCTCCCCGAAGCGCAGCTGCGTTTAGACAGCGAAGGATCTGCGAGGCTCCGGTTCCGCTTAATGCAGAAAACAGGCAGCGGGACGAAGTCCACCTGCAGGGCTCCGGAACCAGAACCAGAACCAGAACACGAGCTTTTTAGATCCAACTTCAGCTGCATGGAGAGACAGAAACTTATAGAGTTTTAGTTGAATCTGAACTTTAAAAGTTTCAAAGATTAAAATGTAGATCCTTTCCTGAAGCTTTGCTGCTCCGCGCTGTTTCCTCAAAACCTGAACAGATTCACTCATTCACACATTTCATACATTCATAAATGAAATGTATGAAAGGACATTTATTGTCCTAAATGTCCAGGAACATTTAGGACAATAAACCATAAAAACTGTTTATAGTTGGACCGAAAATTCAAGAGTTTTATTCATAAAACATTAAATAAAATAAAATAAAGGATACATTTATTTATTTTTTATTGAAAAGAAAAAAATCAATTTAAGGGAACCACGCGGTGATAATTATTTGCACATTATTAATAATATTATTTTCAATCATACATGAACTTTTTACAGTAAGGACAAAAATCTGCGGCCTAAATTAAATCTTATTCTAAAAGCAGAAGTTTTTCTTTCAAAGTTAAACTCGCCGCTGTTTTGACCTGAAACCTGAAACCAGTAAATAACTATTAATATAATTATATTCCTCTACAAATTCTGAACGCAGCGCTTTATCATTTGATTAAGAGTTTGAAATATTTGTAGTTTTTAATCAAGCAGAAATTTCATGTTTAACTTCGGGTTTGAATTTAAAACGCGTAAAGATTAAAGTATCATTCACGCATTTCCTTTAAATTAGTTTCAATCATTTTTCTATCTTTTATTTTTCAGACAGAAGCCAGAGATTTGAATTATTCTAATTTCTAAAGTCAGTTTCTTCTATAAAAGTCCGTAAACGTTAACAATTGATTGAATCCCGGTCCAGAACACGGAACCGGGAACGAGGCTGGAATGACGGGAAATGTTCAGAATAAATCCCAGTTTAGTCCGAGGGGACAAACTGGGAAAGTTCTGAATCGTGACGTGTGAAGCTGGTTCCGATCCTACAGCAATGGGTCCAAACGAGCCCAGATTCCGGGTTTGTGAAGCAGCGAATCTGTAATTGATTCGTTTGGTCTGCAGCTGAATCAGAGTTGATCAAATGTAACAGTTTCCATTTAAGATGATCGATAAACTGATTAACGATCATTAACAGAGAACGAGACACAAATTCTGTCTGTAAGAATCAAAGATGAAATCAGAAACAAATCAAAATGACGAACCTCTAAAGTCCAACAGGAAATGGTTGAAATTTGATTTCTAGAAATAAAAAACAGGCATAAAATCTGGAGAAAACGTTTTCAAGTTCTGGACTTTGTTTCTGAAACAGAACAGAACCCGTCTGGTTCCGGTCCAGATGACGAGTCAGTCCGGACAAATCCGGCTCTTTAATCCTGAAATATTGTGAGGCGAACTTTGACTGGATGTTCCGGTCCAAATGGACTCGGTTTCGGCTGTAAATCAAATGAAAAATGTTTGTTGGAAATGAAACTTGTGACGGGATTCTGTGGAAATGCTTTTATATATTAATAATATTTTATATTGAAATGTGAATAATTAGTGCGAATATTTGGAGCTTTTCTGGACCCGCGGAGTCAATTCAGTCCGTGTCACATGGAATATGAATTATATTACAAGAGCTGCACGATTAAAGATTTAGTCTGCAATTAGAAAATGGAGTGAAATAAAATCTGACAGGAATTAATAAAGTGATCAGAAGTTCAACTCTGAGCCTGAAACCAGATGATAAAAATGAAATAACAGAACAAAAGAAATATTGAAACATTAAACCAAAAGCATTTTTTCTCTTCACAAAATGGGAATTTTTACTTTTGACTGATTAATAAACGACTTTTCTTTTCCTTCTCAAAGATTTAAACTCATCGCAACAACATGTTGGTTTGATGCATGAATGAAAAAAACCCCAAAACAAATCAGACATAAAATCATCTGAATCAGTTCCAGTTTTTTAAATGCTGCAGTTTGGACTGAACTGATGATGATGATGATGATGATGAAGGTGTCTGAAAGGATTTGAAATCTCTGGATGTTTTGTCAACATTGGGTGATTATTTATTTTATGAAAATTATTCCTAGATTTTTCCCAGAATAAAGACGAGAAACGAAGCAACGCTCCGAGTGAAACTCCTTCAAATTATACATTTCTGCTTTCATTTAGCTGATATTCTCATCTCCTCCACAAATAATCAGAACTAAAACTGAACATATTTAAACATTTCATTAAATCTCCCAGGTGTCAAATTTTCTGAAAACAAATTGGAAATATTTGTAATTTTCTCTGAAGCTGGAAAAATTTTAGAAAGAACTAAAAGAATCTGTTTGTGTTGAAAACATTTCTCCTCCTAACAGGATGAGTTGTCTGCTTTCCAGACCTTAAAACTGTCCCTGAACGCCTCAGTCTGACTCTCCTGCTCAGGATTTTTGCAAACTGCCTCAAGTTGAAAGATTTCAGTTGAAACCATGAAACGTCCTGAAAGCTCCAAGCTGCAGGTTTGACTTTCTAAAAGATCTTTAGTCGCGAGGAAAGTGGAAAAGAAGAACCTGGTTTAATTCGCCGTCCGTTTCAACCCGACATTTTGGAGAGAAAACGAGTCGATGAGGGGAAATTTTTGCTTTTCAGACGAGAGAGAAAAGAGGCAAATATCAATTTTTACAGATATTTATGGTTTATTTTATAGGAATCTGAAAGTCTAATGTTATAAAGTGTGTGTGTGTGTGTGTGTGTGTGTGTGTGTGTGTGTGTGTGTGTAAACATGGAGGAGGCTCATACTGCCATGTCACTGAGCAGAACAAGCCTTCATCCCAGCTGACCTTTGTCCTGTGGGGTTAGAGGTCATTAGCACCTGCAGCAGGTGACGGTGCGTTCAGGGCCTCTCTGGGATCAGGCGCGTTTTTCCTCTTCCTCCTAATTACCACGGAAACACGACCTGGAAAACTTGTCTAACAGAAGCAGGAGCTTTTCTTTCTCGGCGGCTCCGTTGTTGAAACGCAGCAACTCGTTGGTCGAGACGTTGCTCCGTTGCATATTTCTGTGCAACTGCATGTTTTTGATGGACCGGCGACCCGTCCGGGTGACCCCACCTCTCGCCCCGTGACCTCTGGAGGTCGGAACCAGCAGCTCCACTGGGGATAAGCGTGTTAGACAACGGATGGATGTTTGCAGCGACGCTCCGGCTGATCAGGAATCGTGGAAATAAATGGAGACGAGGAGCCAGAGCTGCAGGTGAGCTGAACTTTATGACAGCAAACCGCCATAAAACAACTGGAGAATATTTTCCATCATTTCTGGTTTTTGTCCTGTTGAATCAATTTATCCCCAGAGTTTTCCGTCACCTTCTCTGCAGCCTCTGCTGAGATCGGCTGCAGGATGTTTGACAGAATAAATGATGCATTTCAGCTCAAACGGTGGAGCAACGGCAGCTGCAGCTGCAGCCGCCCGGCAAACATCCATCCTCCGCCCACAAGAGGAAGATTTCAACTTCACCAAACCGGAAAAAATCCCTAATCGCTTCAAGACGAAGCTGAGAAAACAGGAAAACACCTGCAGACCCCAAAGCTTCTGATTTACTGAAACCTGAACACGACACCGACAGAACTGGGTCGAGCGCCTGACACGTCTGAAAGGCAGCGGAGATTTCCCGCAGGCCCTGAATGCAGCACGCTGACGGATTACAATGCTTTATTTTGGTGTGGCCGGTTTCATCACCGGTTCCGACCCAGAAGGACGGAGACACATTACAAGTGAGAGTAATCTGATTACAGCAGACAGATCCTAGTGACCGACCGAGCGCCGGGTCCAGTTTCCAGGTCAACACATCGTAGCAGGAGGTCAAAGTTCACAGCTACGGCCAGTTGATCCTCACTCTCAGCAGGGTCAGATATTTACATACATTCATGGAAAAAATTCATTGTCATATCAAATCAGAAAAAAGTTCCTATTCAGCTCTGAGATCGGCTCACCTTTGACCTCCAGGTGATGAAGACGCCTCCATCATCATCATCATCATCATCATCAGACGTCCAGTTTGGGTTTGGTGTCCCACAGATTCTTTCCACACGTGAAGCACGGCGGTGGCTGCATCATGGTGAGGGGCTTCAAGAACCTCCAGCGTTGCTACAAAGTGGATGAAGGGTAACGATTGCCGTCCTGATGCCCGGAGCAACCAGTTGACCCGGTTCCTCCGGCTCCAGGAGGAGCAACGGGTCAGAACCGCAGCAATCTACAGTGAGAAGTAAAACCAGAACCTTTGACCTGCGTCTGACAGTTGATCGGACCGATCCACCGATTTGGCAACCAGTCAATTTTCTGGAAGATAAAAATCTGATAAAATTTTGGTGACCTGAACTGAGCCGGTCCGACCAGGATTAGTTCAGTGTCCTTCAGATTGGAGGCTTCATGGCTCAGCAAGCAACGAGCAACGGCTGCTGAGCAACTTGCAACATCCACTGAGACGTCAACCTGCAGGGTTTGGCAACGGGCCTAGTAGTGGAGAAGGCAACGGCAGGTTGCCAAATGTGGCAATCAGCCTGCTGCGTGGCGGCAATTTGCCGTGGCGGCGGCGTTGTCTTTCCTGCAGCCTTGTGGCCTCAGGGGGCGGAGCCTGCTCTATCGCCGCCATGAAAACTCCCATGATGCATTTCTCCCAGCTGCAGGGAAACATGAAGGCGATGAAAACCAGGCGTGTCTCTTCACAGATTGATCATGAATATGAAACAATAAATAAAATATGGAAATGAAAGCAAAATGGCGCAAAAGCAGAAAGTTCCAAAATGTCTTCCAGTGGTGAAAACTGGAATGTTTACCTTCCACAGCGTTTCACCAGTCGACTCAGCAGATGATCCCTCATCATGATGCTGCCGATGCAGGAGTCCAGCTGCTCGTTCTGTTTGTCGTTCTTTATTTCCATACAACTCAGGAGTTTGAACTGGAACTTTCCTAATAATTGCTGCAAATGTCTCCCATTGCCTGTTGCCTATTGCCTATTGCCACCGGTTTGGTTTGAATGAACCTAGTTGTCTGTTCTTCATAGAGAGAGAGAAAGAGAGAGAGAGATCATCTCCTCGTGTTTCAGTGTTTAACTCATTAGTGCACATTACACAAATAAGAGCAGACCAAACAGGTGTGTGTGTGTGTGGGTGTGTGTGTGTGTGTGTGTGTGTGTGTGTCAGAGACGGAGTGTATTCAGAATAAATCAGCTCACACAGAGGAGCGCAGGACAATATGTGCATATTTTAACAAGCCAAGCTCAACATCCACAGTAATTACAGATGGTGTGTGTGTGTGTGTGTGTGTGTGTGTGGGTGTGTGTGTGGGTGTGTGTGTGTGTGTGTGTGTGTGATTGCTTGTTTGTGCTAATTATATTCATACCGGATGTTTGCGGCGCCTCCTGCATGTTTTAACGCTCTGAGTCGGATGTCAGGAAGTTTTTGTTTCATCCAACAGATTTAGAGGAAAAAACCTTCTGATTACCTGAAATCGGGATCCGACCTGCAATTTAAGACTTTCTTAAAAATCCTTTCAAATGGCGACGATTACCATGAAAATGTCAAACATTTAAAGTGAAGAAATGAGACCAAACTGTTAGGAGCGCAAATTAAATCCGTTATGATCTGAAAATGATGTGTTTAAATAAAACATACAGCTGCTTTCATTTCCTCACTTAATTTCTTTGTAAAATATTTACTGATTTTTCACAGCAAAACTTCAATAACCATTTAGAAATATTCAATCAAATTTGCTAATCAATCGAATTTGATTTTGACAAAACTGAGTTAAGTTTTCTGTCTGAGACTTTCTGTTCAAAAGTTTTCATCCATACAGCAAAGACATGTGCATTATTATTATTATTATTATTATTATTATTATTATTATTATTATTATTATCCTAACTGAATATCTGACTGGATGAAAGCAGATCAGGAAGTTTTAACACCACAGGGAATCGAACCAGAGACGCTGGAGGGACACAGTGCGCTGGCTCCGCCAGGGAGTGTGTGTGTGTGTGTGTGTGTGTGTGAGGTGAAACCTGCTGACGGAAATTAATCCAAATATTCTTGACTCTTATTTAAATATATGGTATGATGTGAAGAGCTTCTAGTCAGTAAGACAAGAGACAAAATGGAGACAAAATGGAGACACTATCTCCATTTTGTCTCCATTTTGTCTCCATTTTGTCTCCATTTTGTCTCCATGACTGGAGAAGTTCAGTCAGTTCAATCTGAGGACAAATTTAACATCTCTTAGGTGTGGAGAGACATTTTATTCTATTTATATTTTAAAATCTCAGACTGTGTCCACTCTGAGGTGAAAGGGGATTTTATTTATTTAGCACATTTTCAGCAACCAGGCCGTTCAAAGTTCTTTACCTGAATTAGAGGAAATACAAATAAAACAACAAAACCAAAAGACAAAAAGGAAACAGCAACAAAAAGCTAAATGTTGCTTCTCCATGTTGGATTCTTGTTCTGGGTTGATCTGGACTCCACAACCCATAAACTAGCAGCAGTTTCTCTACGTTTTGCTCCAATATTTCTACGTTAAACTTTAGCTTTAAAGTTTAAAGCTAAATGTTGGTCTAAAGTAATAAAAACTCCACATTTCATGAGCTATAAGTCGACATTCCTGCCAAAGTTTTGGTATTTTGCTGTTTCAGAGTCTTTATAAAGATCAAGACGCTTCTGTTTCTGGCTTTGAGACCCCGGGTACATAATAATACATTTAATGACATAAGACATTTTAATAATAATCATAGTAATAGATGTTCTGCTGCAGGTCGTTTGGTTTGCGAGGAGCAGAAAACTGGAAAACTGTTGGTTTGATCTCAGAGAACGAGTCAGTTCTCCGCTGAGGCTCTCGCCTCGTCCTCCTGACAGAAATGGTTTAATCTGCAGAGTCTTTACTGGGATCACTGGTTTCAGGAGATCCTCCAGTTAAACCCGGAGTGAAGCGACGGATCTGGCAAGTTTTTCTCAGAATCAAGTGAGGACACAAACCACTGGCTGTGCTGCTCAGTAATTGTTTGCAGAGCGCTCCACATGACTCGTGCTGACCTTTAATTTCAGGCTTTGTGGTGAATCCGTGTGTGTGTGTGTGTGTGTGTGTGTGTGTGTGTGTGTGGAGTGAGCTACTCTCCGGGCGTGCCTGTGCAAGCCGTGTGCCATCGATACTGTTTTTATTGCACCTTGTGCCAAGTGCTAACAGCCGGTACGAGTGGATGCAGCTGCAATTAGCATAATTGAAATAATAATATTGCTGACGAGCGTTGTGAGTGGAGGCAGAGCGTCGCCGTGACGATGGGCCGTCTGGCCGGCCTGCAGCATCCCGTTTAATTGGGATAATGGCTGCTTTAGTGATGCTGCTGCCAGATTCACTCCATGTTTGTTGATTTGTTTTTTTTATCAGGTTTTGGATCAAAATCTGTTTCCAGTAAAAAAAAAAAAATCTAATTTAAAAACTGCTTCAGATATTTTTCTACATTTATTACTGAAATTATAATTCAAAGAAATGATTATTTTCTGACTCATTTTTTATGTCTACAGACTAGGTTCTAATTTTGCACCCAATATTTAAATTTTTTTCCATACATGGAAGTTTGTTTCATTTAAGATAATCTTCAGAAATCCTGAAAATAACAAATGATATATTGTTTAAACTGTAAAATGTTCTGTAAGGAAAATCTCAAATTTTTCTTGCACTTTTGCTCCCGGCTGAGGAATGTTGCTCCGACTTATTATGGGATGTCTGTCACGATTTGCGGTAGAGAGATGGTGAGGCAGACGCAGAGGACTCAGGTTGGTGTGAAGGAGATGAAGATTAATGAAGAAATGATGAATAATGATGAAATAAAAAGTCCAAAAATCCAGGCAGCACAGAATGAGTGGAAGGTTACGTCTCAAAAGTGGTAGCAACTGAAAAACCAGAGATGTCTGACAGCAGACCAGACAGAGAACAAGGAGCACCGGTGGGTTTAAACACACAATCAGCAGAAACTAATCAAGAAGTAGACGACACAGAAACGACCAAACCCTTCCAATGTCTCTGTGGGTCCAAACAGAAAGAATGAAAACTGTTCAGCTCTGGTGGTGAAGCGTTACCACGTAAGGAGGCGTTAGCCACAGGTTGGACTCCTGGCATGGTGACCTTTGCCCCCTAGAGCCAATAAAACTATTCAGCCTCAGTGGCTCGACTCAATTTGAATCCTTCTGCCACTGAAAGGAGAGAAAGATAATTGATTTATAAATTATTCTTTTAATAATTTATAAAATTATTATATTTTAGCACATTCACTTCTTTCCTCTAAGTCTTACACAAATACTTTACAACAATGTAAAAGTTTTTCAGTGTATTGCAAATTTATTGAAAGTAGAAATCAGGTCTGCATAAGTTTTCCGAGTCTCTGCTGAATACTTCCAGTCCGACGGCTCCTCTAACGGCCGGTTCGGTCCATTCTTCTCCAGCTGCATCGGTTCAGACAGACGTCTGTCGGCCATTTTCTGATTTCACCAGACGTTCAGTCTTCGTTTCATCAGACCAAAAATCTGGTTTCTCCTGGTCTGATGGTTGTTCAGGTTTCTGTAAGGAGCCTCTTTGGTCGGGCCGCTGCCGTCTTTCTGTTCTGCTCTAGTTGGGTGAACAGTTTGAAAAGCCAGTTTAGTTCAGTTCAGTGGTACCAGAACTGAAGGTTTGTTCTGGTCCACTTTCCATCCAAGGTGGTTAAAGTCTTTAGTGCAGGTCTGACTGTGACCAGAAATAAAACCAGGAGCTTTTTAAACCAGACTTCAGCTGATTGAAAAAACAGAAAACTTCTCTAGAACTCGACTTCCAGCCAGCATCTTAGAGACCGTTGTGGAACGGCCCAACATGGCGGCCGGCCCAACATGGCGGCCGGCCCAACATGGAGGCCGGCCCAACATGGCGGCCAGGCTGTTTACAAACCATTTATCCTGTTTTTGCAAACATCCTTTCACGGGACACTGATGATGACGGCGCATATAGACATTTAATTGTAAGTTTGCATAAGATTGGGTAATGTCTTCTGGTTTCCAGTTTTGTAGTGGATCCTGTGATCTTCGCCTCAGAGATTCATCTTTGTACCTGGATCGCGGCGTCATGGTGACGTTTGAATTGGCCTCGCTGTCTTTGACTTCCATGTTCAGCTGCTGCCACAGGTTGTCATCAGAGAAAAAAATAAAATGCATTTATTGTAATTACATGGGTGATTTGTAAGAACGTTAAAATAGAAATAAACACAATTAACAATCATGACAAACCTGAACTGGAAGCAGATGGTTGAGCTGAAGGTCTAGTTCAATCATCTGTTTTCTGGAAACTCCAGGGTTCATCCCAGAGTGTTAACCAGTTCATCGTCCTCACGGTGTTCTCACTATCAGTGCTACCTCATCAGATCTTCCTACCGCAGCACGGATAGATGGCTATGTCTAAAACTGCTACCGTCATGCTTACAAATTAAAACTACATCAGGTTGTTGATGTTAAATATATCGGATAACAATATTTGAGTGACTGAAGTGGAAGCTTAGCAGTTATGGTTAGCTTAGCATTGGAACAATTTCTATCAATGACTAAACCACAAGAAGATCACTTCCTTCATCTGAATATCTACCTGTTTAAAATGAAAAGCTGTAGATGTTTGCACTAATCCTTTACTAGAATATAATACCTGTTAAAAATATTTAAATACAGAGGTTAGTAAGAATAAAACAGTATCAGACAGAGGAAACAGGTTTTTATTTGAATTAAATTAAACACAGAAAAATACAGATCACAGCAACTTTTTAGCATTAATCCGTTTTATGCCAGCCTGTTATCAGCAGCAGCCACAATGTGTCACTGGAATGATAATATTACAATAATATTACACAGCTATTACAGCTTCAATCTATAGTATCGCTACCAACATCTATTTAGCAAGGTTCAATTAAAAAAGAGTGTAATTAAACTAAAATATTTTAAAGTATGGGGACAAAATAGCCCACAAAACAACGTATTTTGTCGTGATTAACAATAACTTGTTTACAGTAGTAACAACATCACAGACAAAATAAAGCCATAAATATATTTATAAGCTGCTGTCATGTAAAGTAAAACCATGAAGTAACTCAGCAGCTTAATGAAAGACAGGAATAAAATAAATAAATAAAAACTTACCCTAATCTGCGATGAAATAAAACACATGAAACTTCCACAGGTAGGATAAGAAATCTGCTGAGTCAGCAGATTGTGACGTAGCATCGATGTGAGCATGACCACGAGGTAGGACGGCTCGATGGGCAGCACAGATAAACAGAACACCTGTTGGTGAGGAGCTCAGGTGGCAGGAAGACAAAAACCTGGGAGCAAATCCGACGTCTCGCCTGAAACAGAAATTAAAGTGAATCCATGTAAACTAATTCAAATATGCAAAAGAAAGGAACTGGAATAATCTGAAAGAAAAATGGTCAAAAGTGAAAATGACAACGGAATAATCATTATTTTCCGTGATAAGATCAAAACGATCCAATTTTGATCATTTTGATCTTAAAAACTTCCTCTTCCATGTATAGATGAACCATATGCGAACACAAAGTATCTCCATCCAACAAAAGTCAGTTTCTCCCTCATAAATACAATTTATCCAAACGACACAGGAAGTGTATCGGTCACGTGGTTTCCCTTAAAGGGACACGCGCACCGAGGTTTCACTAGATTTCTCTCAGGATCAGCAGAGAAAACTCGTCTGTCAGGGATTCCTGGAAATGCTTAGCAGGAAAATAAAGACATCCGTAATCCGAGAACGGGTCAGAACCGCCATGTGGCCAACATGTTTACTTCTAACTGAGCCAGGTTCTGGTTCTGCTGGGAGTTCTTCCTCCACTGTCGCCCTCTGCTGGTCAGAAGGACTGATCCTGCAGGTCGACTTGAGGCTCTGCTGGTGTTCTTCAGACTGAGCCTCGTTTGGGCCCAGCTGAGTTCTACTGGACCGGCTCCGAAGCCGGGTCTGACGGGAGCAGGGTTGAGGTTTGATGCCGGACCGGGTCGGCTTGTTTCCTCTGATCTCCTTCGGTTCTGGCATCAGATTGGACCCGGCTTGGTGGAGGATCAGAGGAACCGGTCAGGAAACGATGAACTGCCTCAATTGTTATTTCTGATCCGTTCTCAGGGTTCTGATGATCCTGATTAGAACCGGCTGGTTCTTCTGTAACCGTGACGATCGCAGCCAGGTGACGATCTTCCTGTTGTCCCTGAAAATCTGGATGTTCATCAACATTGGGCCGATTCCTTCAAACTGCAGCCATGTTGGGACGAGTCCGAGTGTCACATGGTTTATCTATTGTTGCATCCAACACCCTCGACCGCCTTGGGGATGCAACACCGAGCCTCACAGAAACATTTGTGTATGTGGGCTGTTTATGAAAGATAAAAAAAAAGAAATTTAGCTAAACGTGTCACTCAAGAAGCTGGAAAAACATCTGCTGTTCTCTGCCTAATAATAATAATAATTTATTATTATTAGTCCCTTGCTGACTAATTATCTGATTATCTGGGCGTTGTCATATATTATTATTACTAATAAGTAATAAGTAATAAGTCTGATCAGAAGTGGATGATTTTATTTCATAAATCTTACAGAAATCAGAAAAATCTGAGATTTATCACCAAAAGCTGAACTTTAGTGTCACTGAAGCGTTTTCGCTCCTCAGCAGAATAACAAACAGGAATCGTTCAGATGTACCTGAGACCTGCTTCAACATATTTCATAAAAATAACCGTCATGATTAATGATTGCAGCTGAGCCAATTTCCTCTCAGATGTTTAAGGATTTATTGCTCCCATTGTTTCCAGTGTGGGAGCTGGAGGAGGCTGCTGGTTGTACTGGCAGACAGGTGTGAAGCTGCTTTTTCACACAGGAACACACTGATTTCATTTGATGGTGAAAGTGTTGAAGTCATGGCCGCCGTCTTTCTGCTGCTGTTATTTTTATCTCCACACTCGGCGGCTCTTATTCCCAGTGAGCCTCCATTAAAACGGCCAAACACACCTGAGCTGCCGCTCCGCCTGGAGTTCCTCTGCAGCCTCTCCACTCGGCGTCCGGAGGCCAAACGCTGGGAGTCGGGAGAATTCGCTTTCAACAAACCGGCCTGCAAATGAGGCATTAAGCATCGGTAATGGAGGCTCAGAAAGGTCAGGGCTGTATTAATCTGCCGTCGGGGGAAAACAGCCCCGAGTCAGGAAGCGACGGGAGAGCCGGCCGGCAACTTTCCAAAAACAAACCCAGAGCATGAATAAATATTTCTCCGTGATCTGGCGTTTTATTGATCATGAAGTGTTTTAGGAAATGAGATTGATGTGAAAATATTTGGCTGCTGTTTGGAGAGTTTTCCCCTGTTGGTTCTGAGTTCCTGCCAGCGAAGGTCAGAGGTCGCCTCCTGCAGGAACATCGACCCGTAGCTCATTTTTCACAGGCTTTAAATCACCGCTTAGATGACCTCTGACCCCTGTGATTTTTACATCAGAACAGAAATATTTGCTTAAGCAGTTTAATTTTCATATTTAAATTTTTTTTTCAGATGTTGATTTTTGCATCAGTTGAATTTTTGGAAAATTGATAAATGTTCTCTTCCTTAAAACAGGAAATAAGTTCATAGTGTTTCTGTGAATCTGTAAACATAAATAAATATTTTCTCCACAGTTTGGTTTCATGAGACCCAATTAAATCTTTTTCACTGTAAAAATCTCTGTGACTTTAAAACAGCAAGATCTGCTCTGATTGGTCCAAAGTGGGTCGTTAGGTCGGCTGCTGTCTGTTCCAGGAGCGAGAAAAGAGATCAGTCCTTTTATTGTCCATAACCTGATTTTTTATCATTTCATTGGACCAGATCCATTTCCAGTAATAATGAACAAAGTTGATCTTTTTGTCCATAACAACCTGCGGTAAACGGTTCAGGTCCGTCTCCGTTGGATCTAATGGCTAAATCCTCCTTTATTGCCTGTGATTAATGTTTTCTTTGCGTTTCTCAGAGTTTTCATGTAGAATCACACATAATTTCACAACAATTAGCCGACTTCATGTAGAGACACGTTTGCTGATGTCAAAGTGAAAATGAGATGAGAGTTGGTGTCGTCATAATGAAGACGAGTCCTAATTTTCTCCAGGTTGTCCTGCATGTTCTAGAAAAGACTCAGTGATCCATTCACGGCGTTACGCATCCAGAACACCCAGGGGGTTGACCCACCAGAACCAGACGTTCAGCTCTGTTGAGTTAAACCTGGTTACTGCAGATTTGTCAGACCTGAACTCAGGATGAAACCCAGAAAGCTACAACCTGCATATTCTTGCTGCAGGTCCGCCATGTTTGATGAGAGCGCTCAGACTGCTGTTGTGTGTTTCAGCGGCGTTGGACTGGCCCGGGCCCACTTTGAGAAGCAGCCTCCATCCAACCTGAGGAAGTCCAACTTCTTCCACTTCGTGCTGGCGCTGTACGACCGGCAGGGCCAGCCGGTGGAGATCGAGCGGACCTCCTACGTAGACTTTGTGGAGAAAGACAAGGTAACTTCAGATTCACTGTTTGGACTTTGAGCTGCATTTCTGAACGTTATCTGGCGACTTCTGCTGTACGAAACATACTTGAACACGATACTTATGATTAACTTAAGTTTAGTCAGCTTCTGCTGAAATGTTCTGAAGGGCCCAAAACTTCCAGAACTTCGGGCCAGAAAGCCCAGCAGACCTGCAGAGGAGTCTGTGAGGAGAATATCAGGACCCATTTAGACAAAACAAACCCTAAATTGGATTTTTCTGGCTGATTGGTGCAACCTTCAGTTTTCTCCCTGTAAAGGAATCCTGAGGTTTTCCCGTCAGGGTGAACGTTTCTCTGCTGCCTCTCAGTGAAACCAGAGTCACTGTAACATCCAGGCAGGTTGGAGCTGTTTGTTCTTTGATCTGCCGCCAGCTGGCACCAACTTTGTCCGCCCACTCGCTCACCTCGGCTTTGACCTCTAGTCTCTCGGCCCTGCGCACTGGGACTGGGCCAACGCTCACAGCCACGCTTGGCATCGCACGGCCGAGCAGTGAGGCTCTGACGCCGGAGGAGAGAAATAAAATGGGGAATAAATGTTGTGACGAAGGAGAGCAGAAGGTCAGGAAGGCAGGGAAAGTACGGCAGTATCCAAATATATTCCAACTCTGTCAGTGTTGCTTCATCTGATGAACGTGTGCAGGGCCCTCAGTCCAGCTTCCACCAGCTCAGAGGGACAGAAACTGGTCCAGGCTGCATGAAGGGAGTCTGAACATCGACTCAGTTAATTCATTATTCCAAATTCTCGTCCCATCAGTTGTCGGAAACATAACGTTTTTCCCATCGCAGGGATTCCTGCAGGCTCCATTACATGAACTTCCCCAAATCTCAGAGAACATGGTTTCCAGGAGAGCTGATTCCTCAGAGTCACTAATCTGATCGGTAACCCTGACCGTAACTCTTGACCCCTACCTTGACCCTGAACCCAGACCCTGACATGGTGCAGACTTGGTGTGACATGTTTACAGCAGGATTTCTGCTTCTGTTTGGCAGGAATATAACGGAGAAAAGACCAACAATGGGATCCACTACCGCCTCCAGCTGCTCTACAGCAACGGTAAGTCCAGCAGAACCAGCCGAGGCCCGGTTGGAACAGACAGCGGGTTTGATCAGAAGCATTTAGGAGCCACATTATTTCCCAGCACGAGTGAATCGTTTTATTCAAGATTTGGTTCTGGTTCTTTGGGCCTGCATATTTTACTGAATTTCTCTAAGTCAAGTTTTCATGGATGATGGTTCTGGTCGGGTTCTGCTGTAGAAATCCACTCTGTTTAAGATGTCAGTCTGTGTTTAAACTCACTGTATGCACGAAGCACTGCAGGAATAATTTCCTGGAATGACAGAATGTCAACAAAACTCTTCTAGTTGCACTGAATCCAAGTTTTTGGTGAAACTTTATTTGACGGGTTGTGACATGACAGCGTCATAAACATGAATAAGCTTTTTTTGGACTTTGTTGGATTTCTCATCATTAAATATCATCGTTTATCACTGCAACCTGGTTCCACCCCATCTGCCTCACCACCCACCACCACTTCATGACAAACTTAACATTAACCAAGAATCATCATTTGTCATAAATATGTCATAATAGTTTCCAGTTGACAAAAATTAAAATGTTGTTAGTCTTAACTGTGACAGCTAAGAGATTATTACCATTGTATGATTAATATTTTCCCTTAAGATGGCGCCGGCGCAGCTGGCTGCCTGCAGATGCAGCTCCCGTCGTGTGTGTTTGTCTGTGTGTATTTGCTGTAACCGATTAAGGATCCGTGCTTGAAGAACCCATGAATCATCAGTTGGGCTTTCCACAATGGCTGGATGTGGTTCTGTCGATGTTCTCCGCGTTCGTCTGCTACTTTTTATACTCTTGGTTGCAGAGAACCTCACCGAGCGGAGTAGCGGCATTGTTTGCTCGCGTGAACGGCTGATTGCGCTGTGTGGGCCTCTGCTGCTGCCCGGAGACGGGCCTGTGGTCCCGGAGGAGTTACGGAGGAGACGACGGGGCTGCAGGTCTGGAGTTAAACGGAGGTAGAAGAGGAGACGCAGGCCAGCGGTACCGGCGATTATTGTGGGGAACGTGAGGTCTTTGGTAAATAAGACAGACGAACTCACGGCACTGGTTAGGACCCAGAAGGAGTACTGGGAGTGCAGTATCTTCTGCTTCACGGAGAAGATACTGCAGGTTCCTGGATTTTCCTTGGTGCGGGGGGACAGGGACTTTTCCAAGAGTCGGAAGAAGAGGGGCGGCGGGATTGCACTTATGTGAGTGAGAGGTGGTGTAATCCCGGTCAGGTTAACGTGAAGGAACAGATTGTAGCCCGGACATTGAACTTCTGGCTGTGGGAATGCGGCCGTGTTATTTACCGAGGGAGCTTACGTCCGCCATTTTGATCGCTGTTTACATTCCCCCATCAGCTGATGCAGCGGTGGCCTGTGACGTCATCAGCTCTGCTGCAGCCAAACTCCAGACTCAACACCCGGACGTTGTTATTGTGTCTTGTCTCTATGCTGTAACTGCGAAGTAATTTCCCTGCTGGGATGAATAAAGTACTTCTATTCTATTCTATTAAACATTGTACTTGTTACAGATTTCATTAAGTTTTATGACACTGTCAAATGCTTTAATAACAGAGTCATTAATAATTCCTGTTACATCAAGTAGAGTGAAACAAGTATCAACAGTTATGAAGATGTCATTAAGTGTTATTAGTGTCAAAAGCTTTAATAACACAGTCATTAACACTGAACTACTTATAACTACAATCATAGCTGTAATTATACATTTATTCCTTTATACATTTGAATAAAACAACAGATAATTTGTTTTTGAAACAGAAGGTTCAACTTCTGGTCAGCTTATTGTAACGCTAAAATACTGATTAAAAAACTAAAACAGAATGAATTATTCTTTAACTGAAGGAAATCAGTTCTTTCAACAGTCCTAATATTTTTGCTCTGATCGTGTCAGCCATCTTCGTTATAGTCTAACGCTCTGATAACAGAGACCTTCTCGCAGCTGCTGTTACAATTTCTTGAGTTTATCTGACCCATAAAAAGCGTCACAATGTTAAAGCCTTGCTTTCTTTGGTCCAACACTGATAACTAGCACAATATTTACTTCTCATGAATTTTACATCCAACAGTCCACATACAGTTTGCAGTAGGTTGCTTAATTTTGTTCTATCAGTTTTAGATACTGAAATGTTTCCCCACCAGCAACAGTCAGAGGCAACATGCAAAATATACATAATGTTGTTGCGCAACACCCCCCCCCCCCCTCCTTTCTGTCTCTACTCTCTCACTCTCTACTTCCTCTCCTGAGAGGGGAGATGTGCTACCAGCTCTCCGTCTAACGGGTCCGTTGAGTTTCCTAAATCTGCTGGGATTTACCCTGTCCAGAACTGAAGTAAACTCTGTTTAAGCTGGTTTCGAGAAACGATTCGCCTGGTTTCTGACGGCCTACATCCAGGTGTCCCACCCTTCTTCCCCCTGTGAATTAGCCAGACTGAGCAGCCTACAGCCAACTAGTTTCACAGAGCACACCTGTTAACGGTCGCTCGTTCTCTATTTTGCAACTTGCATTTGTTATTGAACCAGGTAGGTTTTAGTGACTCGGTCGAGTCCCAAGGATGATGTTGTACATATGGGCTACCAGCAACCTAAAAACATTTTCCACTTTTTCCTCTCCAGAATCAAACATCACAGCTATTTTACAACCATCAAAGAACTTTAAGGTGACTCATTAACTGAATGTCCACAACATCTTTTAGATTTTCTTTATGCTAAATATTTTATTAGTAAGGCATTTTTGCAAGGGTCAGTACAGCTTAATTCAGTAGCAGAAATAATCAAATAAGTAAAATCAGTCATCTAGTCTATCTTTCCCTACTGCTGATACTGAGAACTAAAAAAGGAACCTTAGAGCGAGACGGACGGAGTTTGGCGTTTCGAACCCCAGACCTGGCCTGATGATGAAGAAGGTGTTGCAGCAGGAGGAAGATGTTGATCGGCGAAGGCAGGGATCTCTGTAGGTCTGATGAGCTTCTTCTCCGCATGGATGCTGAGGTCACACAGGACTTGGTGCTGGCAGGAAAAAAGGCACCAGTTCTTCTTCTTTGTCTTCATCTTTGTCTTTGGGGTCAGAACCCAGCCGATGAGAGAAGTGCGATTCGAAGCCACAGATTGTGGGCCAGACGGGTTGGTCTCCATGAGCAGGACAGTCTTCGGCTCCGTGGCCCCGGCTCTTCTTCAGCTACAGAGTTCTTTGTCCATCTCGATCTTGGCTCGAAGCTGCCCGGAGGATCCAACGAACGGTTCCTCTTTTGCACCCACCTTTTATAGGGTTTATCCACCCCCCTGGTGCGCCTGCATTGGCTGACTGCTCAGACAGATGATCTCATATCCATCACTGTCTTACAGACATTTCCTGATGTCTGTGCCAATGTCTCAGGGTTGCTCAACCTCCTGTGTCCCTTGCCTGCACGACATTTTCTAAATAAAGCATTGATCATCTCTGCTCTCCTGTTAGTTCTCCTTTTTCCCTTCCTTTCACCTTTCACCTACCATCTACCTCCAACATATCAGTGATGTTTAATTGCAGTTACACCTTTTTACACCATTTCAAGTTCAATGTCAAAATCACATTTATATCACATTTATTTTCTTTAGCTTCTCTGATCTATCATTCATTTATGATTTTATAACCATAACTTATTAGTTACTCTTATTATGATCTTAATGTGAGTTATTACAGATGTTTTTTCTGAAAAGAAACCAAGAATAATACATGATTCTAATTATTTACTACTAAAGTTACAGTTACTTGTTTCTCTTGTAAGTGTTCTCACAAATATAAGTGTAAGTATTATTACAATTAAATCAATATTAATATAAGTATTTTACTTTGAATCTTATCAAATTACTCAAAATGTTTAGATTTCATTCTTTAAAACTTTACCTTTAAAATAAGGAATAGTCTCAGCTATTTTTATAAATCTGCAGGCTGGAAACTTCCTCTTTTTCCAGGAAACCTGCTTTTCTTGTTTAATGACTCTCTCTGACTGACTATGATTTTTTATGATTAGATAGAAAAAAGTAGAATTAAAGCAAAGTTTGCATGAGACAAAAACAACACACACAACTAGATTTATTTTATTGACACTTAAGTCTAATGTTGGGCCTTAATGTCACTTGAGTGATTCATTTTAAAGATAACTTTATTTATTATTACTGTTAAACTAAAATCTCCAGCATGGGGAAGTGGGATGAGCTCGGATTTTCTTGACAATAAACAATCCAGACTTCTCAAAAAATGCTATGTTGTTGCATTTTGTTCAAGCTGCAGTTTATAACTTTAATAAAAATATATGTTTTCTCCACATTTGTTAAAGCTGTCATCATATCAGATAATCTGTGAAAACAATCAATCTCCTCCACCTGAGCTGCTATTGCTAGCTAAAGTAAAGCAACGTTCCGACCAAAACAACCAATTAGAACCAGGAGGAGGGGCTTAGCACTGTCAATCAACCTCATTCACTCACTGCTAAATGTGCTAATGGTGGAGAAACAAGTTATTACAGAAATACTGTTTATCTGCTGTCACTGGTAGCTAGACTGAGCATTCACAACAGGCTATGCTAGCTGCAGCATAGGGATGAGCAGCACCACATGAGATTGTGATTGACAGCACTAAAACCCGCCTCCTGCCTCTGATTGGTTGTTTCTAGATAATACTGGGAGAAGAAAGAGGAAATAGATTTTTCACAGATTATCTCTCATGCCAAACTGTCACAACATAATGACAGTTTTAACAAATATGTAAATATATATATATCTTTTTGAAAACCTGACTATTATTTTTCTTAGCACCATAGCAACAGCTAAAGTCGTTCTTGTTTGGAACAAACCATTTCCTGCAGATCCAGGGGGTTCGGGTGAAATATGGATGTGTGTTTTTTGGTCTGGGAGTGGGAACATTTAATTTTTACTGCTAGAAGAAATTTTAGAAAACACAATATAATTAATTTTGTAATACAAGGGCCCAATTTTTTCAAATTTCTATGAAAAAAAAACACTATTTTGTGGGGGGTCCCTGTCAGTCAGGGGCCCTTGGAATTGTCCAAACTTTTTCCCCCCATCCAGCGCCCCCTGCTGACGGGACAACCCCCCTCTTCTCGACTATCCGACCGTGACGTCTGCCTTGCTCCTCCTGAGCGTCACACAGGAGGTTAAAGGTTTCGGACGTTTTGGAAGGATTTTTGGCTTTAATGGTTTTTCTGTGACACTGAATTGACAGGAAGGTGGGTTAAGGGGAAAACCTGCGGCAAAAGTCAACAGGCCAGGACTCAAACCCATGATGGCGGAGTCGAGGACTGGGCCTCGGTGCGGGGGTCAAACTCTGACCCCATCAGTCCAGGTGAACATTCCCCCTGCATGTTCTCCAGCCACTTTAGTCCCTGGACCAGGATGAACCCATCCAGAACCACAACCAGTTGGCTTTGTTGTGAGGTCAAAGGTCTTCCATGGTGTGAAAATGTTTGAAGGCTTTTCTCTGAGCTGGTGAAGAGAGAAGGAAACCGGGAAAGTTCTGATGGGTTGGTTCTGATCCAGTCACCATCAGATCATCAGAGCAGTTTGGGGGATGCTGGCGGTTCCTCTGTAGACCGGCGGTTGGTTCTCCTGGTTTCCGTCTGACATCAGGCTTCTACAGACTGCAGATTCCTGGAGCGGCAGCTGAAAGAACCTCAGATGGGTTTCTATCTTTGGTTTCTGCTGAACAAACTGAACCCTCTGTCTGAACCACATTAAGCCCAAATTCAGCCTTTTTGAGCAGCTGAGATTTGCAGCATGGATTGGTGAAGTCGAGTTAACGATTGCCATTTTCCCAGGTGAGGCAAAGCGACTCACATGATTTAAGATGCGTATTAAAGGTCACCTCAGCTGTGCAGTTTAAAGTCTGGAAAAAGTTTCTCATTATCAGAGCTGCAGACATCTGGAATGTGTGACGGAGCGGACCGGTCTGTCCATCGCGTGGTAGTGGGGTTCCTGGGCTGATTGGATACACTCCGCTCGGCCCGCGCCGGCCGGGTCCGGACCCCCGCAGAAGACCTGCATAAAGCAGGACATAAAGGAGCGTTTTCCTCCT
Organism: Xiphophorus couchianus; assembly: GCF_001444195.1. Taxonomy (NCBI): domain Eukaryota; kingdom Metazoa; phylum Chordata; class Actinopteri; order Cyprinodontiformes; family Poeciliidae; genus Xiphophorus; species Xiphophorus couchianus. The sequence continues at coordinate 121,136 of NC_040236.1, read as the reverse complement.
CAGGCCAATAAATCCCCTTAATACGCAGTGGCGGATTAGCGTGGTACGGAGGTAATTGACCTCATCTGCAACCGGGATGGATAGACGCCATTTAGGCTGCAGAGCGAGGAGTGAATCATGTCAATTAGAAAGCAGAGAAGAAGAAACGGCCCAAACGACGAGGCGGCGCAAATCCATTTCTTCCAGTACAATTAGAGGCGCCGCGCCGCTAACAGGTGTTCCCGGCAATTTTCCTCCTCCGCCCCATGTCGCGTTTGTGTCACATTTACGCCCCGAAGCATCGCTAATAAAACACAAGCAGTCCTGATTGATATTTAATTTGTCTGAGAGCGAGGGTTGCTCCATCCGGTGGAGGCAACGGGGGGCAGAGCGGCAACGAGAGGCAACCGCCGGGAAATAATGATAAACGCTCTGCAGCATTGCTAATGCTGCGGGGGGAGAGAGGGCAACACGCGGCAACAATGCGGCAATGCAGCAACACGGCAACAACGCTGCAACACAGCAACAACGCGGCAACAACAGAGCAACAACGTGGCAACACAGCAACAATGCTGCAGCACAGCAACAACGCTGCAACAACAGAGCAACAACACAGCAACAACGCTGCAACACAGCAACAACAGAGCAACAATGCAGCAACGCAGCAACACAGCAACAACAGAGCAACAACACGGCAACAACGCTGCAACAACAGAGCAACAACACAGCAACAACGCGGCAACAACAGAGGAACAATGCAGCAACGCAGCAACAACAGAGCAACAATGCAGCAACGCAGCAACACAGCAACAACAGAGCAACAACACGGCAACAACGCTGCAACACAGCAACAACGCTGCAACAACACGGCAACAACAGAGGAACAATGCAGCAACGCAGCAACACAGCAACAACAGAGCAACAATCCGGCAACACAGCAACAACGCAGCAACACAGAAACAACACAGCAACAACACGACAGAGCAACAAAACGGCAACAATCCAGCAACACAGCAGCAACACGGCAACAACAGGGCAACACAGCCCCTGGCAGATTGTTGCAACATTTCTTTACAAAATGTTATCAGGACTCAGTTTGTTGCAAGACATCTGGATTCATCGCATATTCATGTGTTCATGTATTCATGTGTTCATGCTGTTGGCTCCCAGAGCGTTTGGTTTCATTTTTCTCTGTTTTTGCTTTTTGTGTTTTCAGGAATCAGAACCGAACAGGATCTTTACGTCCGGCTCATCGACTCCATGACCAAACAGGTGAGACGGCCGGCTAACACACCTGGCTAACAGCTTGCTAACCCACCTGGCTAACATACCTCGCTAACACACCTGGCTAACACACCTGGCTAACCCACCTGGCTAACATACCTGGCTAACAGCTTGCTAACACACCTGGCTAACATACCTCGCTAACACACCTGGCTAACACACCTGGCTAACCCACCTGGCTAACATACCTGGCTAACAGCTTGCTAACACACCTGGCCATTAAGCTCCAACCAACAAACCTCAGGATGATTCTCATGTTGGGTTTTGACTAAATGTTTGTTCATCTTTTGCTTCAGGAAGTTTTTCTGGTTCAGCTGCTGAAATGTTTTATTCTGACTCACCTGGCAGCTTTTACTGCGTTTTCACCTGAACTCACTTCACCTGCAGAGAATCAATTGTCATCCAGTTGCTGCAGAATCACGACCTGACTGGGTTAACTGAAATTTGAACTGTTTTTTTATGTCTACTAAGCTAAAAACATATAAATATCTGGTCTTGTTTGGATGAGGATATTTTAGCTCAGGTTTTGGTTTGTTTCACATCAGGATTCAAAACGATCCCGCCTCTTCGTCCTCCTCTTCCTCTTTAGTTTCTCTTGTTCCTGCCTGCAGCTCTGATGCGTTTTCCTTCCCAGTCGGTGTAACTCGGTCCTGCAGGTTTTCCCATTTTTCCCGTTTTCACTCAGAACCCCTTGTGGGGTTTCAAACTGTGAACGACTTTTCCTCTTCCTCCTCCTCATCCTCCTCGTCTTCACTGCCAGTAGAAAATGTTTCCAGTCAGTCCAACCTCCCAGCCTCCATCAGCTGCTCTTCCTTCGTTTTTATGCTTCAGTGACTTTAACGACGGCTCAGTTACCCTCACACCAAACTCTACATGAACGTTTCCAAACAAGCTTTAGTGATTAACGTCACAATTCATCTGGACAAAATCCAGAAAAACAAACTTTGTTGAGGTTTTCCTGAACTGAGTCTGTGACGTTTCATGTGTTCATCCAGTAAGGCTTCAGCCTCCGCTCAGAGCCCACACATTGTGGACCGTCTTGCTGACAGTGAATGTGTTTCACGGAGAGCGCAGCCTGAACTCCTCATGAACTGCTGCTTTCCACCGTTTTCATTCAGCTAAAGTGAAATCTCAGTGGGAGTAAAAAGCCTTTGATAAAAATGTGACTGAAGCTGTTTGATCACCTGAATCTGTCAGGATCTTCGGTGGTTTTGGTTTTTTCCTGGGTTTGTAGTTTGGTTCATTTATTATCTTGAATAAATGATAAATCATTTTGATCAGATCAAACTCCTTCTACTCTTAGTTATTATAGTTTATGCTTCTGATTTATGTTGTGCTTATATTTTTGTCTTGTTAGGTTTTCCAATGGTTAGGGTTTCCTCTCCCTCGCCCATTGTGCCATTCTCTCTCCTGTCGGCCAATCAGCTGCAGCCTGTCGGCCAATCAGCTGCAGCCTGTCTCCCAGTATTTAGCCTCCTGCTGCTTCCTGTGATCTCTGATTTTTAACTTCATGTTTATCATTTTTCATTGAATCATTCATATTGACCGTTTCTGCCTTTGGGTCGGATCAAGTGACGCATCGTGACAGATTTGTGAAAATGAAACAAAATTTTTTGCAACTTTTGTTTTAAATAAAAGAAATCAGTACAAATAATTGTATACTAAAATAAAAGAAACAGATATTACAAGTGTGACATTTACATATTAATAAGTGCTTTTAGTAGTAATATCTATAGTTTGCCATTTATTAATGTTGCCTCCAAACTTACCAGATGGAAAATATTGTGTTGAAACATAAAGGCTGACTTTAACAGGAACTGGTTCTGAAGCGTTCACGGTTTACTAGTCCTGGTTCTTCATTCGGTCAAGAATCTCCACTTTGGTAGAAAAGAATATTTCTGTCATGATTTGCAGTTTCAGAGGTGTGGACCCAAAAGCAGAAAGGTAGAGGCAGCAACTGAGTTTGATGATTTAATGAAGATCACCAAAGAGAACAAAAGTCCAGGCAGCACAGGTGAGAACTGAAGCTAGAAATTCAAACACTGGTAGCACTGGAAAACTTGACAAGGCAACGACACGACAAGGATCCGACACAGATGACTATAAATACATGAGATAATCAATGGAACGAGACAAACTGGATCAATGAAGAGCAAGACACGCAGACACAGGGACAGAAACAACCAGAAACACACACAGAAATCCACATCCTCACAATTTCACACAGAAGTGAAAAAACTTTATAAAAAAAGTAATTAGGTACCAAGGAAGGGACTAAATTTCTAAGTTTAAACTCACAATTTTTCTAATCAGGCCCAACAGAACCAAAGAGCCGTGTCCCATTGGGTGGCGCCACTTCAAGTCAGCTGTCGATTGGCTGATTTGCCGTGGGGACAGGAACCAACAAAACCCCAACAACACCAGCACACACACCATCAAAACCATCAAAACCAACACACACACCATCAAAACCAGCACACACACCATCAAAACCAGCACGCACACCAACAAAACCAGCACCCACCCCAACAAAACCAACACCCACCCCAACAAAACCAGCACACACACCAACAAAACCAACACACACACCATCAAAACCAGCACACACACCAACAAAACCAGCACCCACCCCAACAAAACCAACACACACACCATCAAAACCAGCACCCACCCCAACAAAACCAACACACACACCATCAAAACCAGCACACACACCAACAAAACCAACACAAACCCCATCAAAACCAGCACACACACCAACACCACTGGCTCGGCTCTGTCTGCATGTCACGGATCGATGAACCGAGCCGCTCCAGCCGATCAATAATCACTAAAGTGGCACAGTGACGACACGCTGGAGACAAGAATCCTGACACACACCTCACAGTGACAAACACACACTTTGCTCCCAACTTCACCTCCTGGAGACGACTCCCCATTGGTCGAAGCCAGACCTTTACAAGACTCCCCATTGGTCGACGTTCCTCAAATTTTGTCCTTACTGGCAGAAAACTCAGATTTTTTCACTTACCATAAAATAAAGCAGAGATGTGAAATACTAAACATGACATCAATGATCTAAACTCTCTAAAGACACTCGGCGCAGCTTGGACCCAGAATCCGGGTTCACATGGACCATCAGAACCTCCAAGGTCCAGAATTGGTCACCAACTCAGTGAGACGTTCTGGACTGTCTTGTCCATCATATCTTTTAGTGATGAATGTAAATGCTGACATTAGCCTTAGCAGCTACATGTTTAGTCTTGAGATGCTATTTTAGACTAGCATAGCTTCTGAGAGGCTAACTATCAGCGCCGCCAGCTTCAGACGTAACGATGAAGCAGCTAAGGAGCATCCAGCTGTTTCCACCAACGCAGCTCCTGATGCGGCCGCATGCCGTCCACTCTGGTCCAGAGCAACAGAGCAGGATCAATAACGCTCAACTAGTCGTTATGCTAAAAGTATCGTCCCCCAGGGGTGTGTGTGTGTGTGAGGTTTGTTTCCAACATAACGGTGGATGAGGTAGTGGGAGGTCAGAGCAGGAGAACACACACTCAGGATCTTAGTGGAGAACATTTACAGTCATTGTCAAGTTCTGTTAGGTTTAATTTACTGTTTAATCCCCACTTGAAGAGGACAGTCTCTACTGTGGAACATAACTGGATTTCACTCATGGAGTCTTCATTTTGGTTAGTCCCTCTTTATTTTTCACAATTTTTGTAGTCCAACCACATAGGTGAAAAACCTCAAAACAAACAGAAACACATCTATGACAATCTGAAATTAACAAGATAAATTTCCACCCCTTCAAACCATTTAATCCTAAAGTATAATAAATAGCAAATGTTTTATAATAAAATTCAATGCCAATAAATAAATTAGCATATTTAACAACATTTAATTTCATAGTCAAACATCCTGACCAACATTTTTTTTCACTTTCTACTTCAACCAGTAAACACCAAGTGTATTGTCTTTTTTTTCTTTTTCTTTTCAATAATATTAACTCTCAAACAATCAATCCAAGTCCATGTTTATGAGCAACAGTATTGTAAGCTTACCGGCTGTCCTTCACAGTTTTTTAGAAACTTTTGCACAGTTTCAATTTACGTGCTACCAGGATTGTTTGCTGTCATGCTGTGTCACTTCACAACCAGGAGTGACAGCTCAGTCACCCCTTAAGGACCTACACTCTGATTGGTAGGAGATTGAATCCACCTGGTTCTCATCACTCCAGCAGAGAAGAAAGCTGCAGCAGACGGGAGTGGCTTGCTGGCAGTTTGTCAGAACAGTCATTGTGCTAAAACACACACAGGTTCACAATCTGAGCTCTGACAGGGAATTCTGGGAAGAATGAGGGAGGGGCGGAGGTCCGTCCTGATCAGCTGATAAGAATCCTGGTTCTGGTTCTGTGGGTAGAGCAGCCATCTTGTGACCAGAAGGTTGTAGGTTTGATTTCAGCCTCTGAGCAAAGCACCAAGCTGCATGTGGCTCCAGAGCAAAACGTTTACAACTTCAGTCCATTGATGATTCCAGCGAGCCGGTCCAGAACCTAAAGGGGACGAGTCCGAAAGGGGAAAGACTCTCAGGTTGAGGAAGTGATGCGATCATCACTTCCAGGAAGTGAGGAAGTGATGCAATCATGTAGTGATCTTTGCAGCAGGGAAATCTAAACCCTGCTGGAATCTGCTCAGCTGTTGAGTCGGGATTCTTCTCTGTTCCAGTGAACTGGTTTATTCCCAGATTAAACTGGTTTGAATGAAACGGCAGAGTGTCAGAGAAATGTTCTCCCTGTCAGAAGTGACCTGCGTCTCCCACTTGTGTCTCTGCAGCCGATCCTGTACGAAGGTCAGGACAAGAACCCAGAGATGTGTCGCGTCCTGCTCACCCACGAGATCATGTGCAGGTAAGAACCGGCGGCCAGGTGAGTCTACAGGTGACCTGTCGCCCTGCGGCGCCTGCATGAGCTCTGCTGTCCTGCAACAACATCTGGAACAGCACCAAGCAGGGGAACCACCAGGAATCTTGGGCCCCATGACAAAAAATTTGATTAATTTTGTAATTGACAGGGCCCCATTGTTTTTAATTTCTATGAAAAAAATAATCTGCGGTGGGCCCCCTGTTGGTCAAGGGTCCTAATTTCAAGGGGCCCCTATACAGGGCCCCTGGCACCAAGTACTGGTGAAGGGTTTTATTGGACAGTTTGGTCAGTGGTTTCTGGACATTAACGTCTCTAAAACCAAACGATGTCAATTGATTTTAGAAAGAATCCGCTTTATGCATCCGTTTTATTCAGATTGTTCAACATTATAAATATCTTGGAACAATTATCAAGAACCGCTTGACCTTTGAGGTCAACGCAGATGCGGTCTGTGCTACGACTCAGCAGCACTTGCATTTTACCAGAAATTAAGGAGTTTTAATGTTGACATTGTTTTAATACAAATATTTGACTTGTTTTATTGAGTCAGTTTTAAGCTTTTCTTTACGTTATTGGTTTGAGGGTCTATCCCTGAAAAATAAGCAGAGAACAATCTGCATTATATGGTAGTAATTGATAAGAGCGTTAGCGCTACAGAGCCAGAGTAAAGAGGAAGGCTAAAGCGATCCGATCTGACCGTCATCGTCCTGCTTTCTGCTCCTAGATACTCGGCAATTCAATGTAACACAAAGACGTCTAGATGTTCACTAGACCTAAACAAACTGTGGTGGCGTATATTGTACAGCGTGCTATATGGATGTTGTGGTGTGTTTTTATTGTTATTATTTTTTATGTATTTATCTGCAGTTGACCTTGCTGTCTCCAAAGCTAATTTTCCAGTGGCTAACAGGAGCTAACAGGTGTCTGATGTGAACTCTGAAACATGCAAACACACAAAAAAACTAACAAAAACAAAAAAAACAATTAATCACAATCAAAACTAAAACCTCAATAGCCTTATTAGCTTAGCTATACACCCACCTAGCCTTATTAGCTTAGCTATACACCCACCTAGCCTTATTAGCTTAGCTATACACCCACCTAGCCTTATTAGCTTAGCTATACACCCACCTAGCCTTATTAGCTTAGCTATACAGCCACCTAGCCTTATTAGCTTAGCTATACAGCTGCTGCCCAAGCTGCCTGTATGGGAACTGAGAGCGGCTGGCAGGAGGGGGGAGGGGCCTAATCAGTGCTGTTCCTCTGTTATCATCATTTCAAACATAAACAGCTGTTAAGTCATAAAATGCTGACTAGAAAAAAAAATTCCCCTCTAGAGCAGCGCCCCTAGGTGTTGAATACAGTGCATAGCCACCTTTTGCGCCACTGTTTGTAATAATGATAATAATAATAATAACTGTGAATTAAATAGAAAACCTTAAAAGTAAGGGGGAAAACAGAACAGTTGGGAAACAGCTATTAATAGCATTTAAATTACTTCAAATGAACAGACACATCGTCACTAGATACTGTCTGGGAAGTTGTAGCTAAAATATTAAAATGTTCAACTAGGAAACGGTTGCAGAAAGTTGGTGTTGAGTGAAGTTTGCTGTTAGTAATTACTTCAAGTGAACTGCGCCTGTTTCCACGTTTCAATGAATCTGTATTAGTACATATGACTGGTTACCGTCTCATCAGTCTTAGAGCTAAGAATAAGTTCAAATCTGCTGGTTCTGAAGGGATTTGTTACACACTGGGGTCTGGTACCGGTACCGGTAAAAGATTTTGAGAACGGCTTCACTGTAGGGAATTTAAAACACAAATTCATCTGTTTATACATTATAGTTTTTTTCTTATTCTGAAATGTTTCTGGACTGTCAGCGCTGTGATGGAGTCTCTCTCTCTCTTTTTCTTGATCCCTTTCTCTCTTCCTCTCTCTCTACTTTCCTCCCCTTCCTGGAACTCAAACCCTTAGCAGCCAAGTTTGATGTTTGTCTGCGTCTGCTGGACCAGCTGATGCTAGCAGTCCGTGTGGCTAACACCTGATGCTAGCAGTCCGTGTGGCTAACAGCTGATGCTAGCAGTCCGTGTGGCTAACAGCTGATGCTAGCACTCCGTGTGGCTCACAGCTGATGCTAGCAGTCCGTGTGGCTAACAGCTGATGCTAGCAGTCCGTGTGGCTAACAGCTGATGCTAGCACTCCGTGTGGCTCACAGCTGATGCTAGCAGTCCGTGTGGCTAACAGCTGATGCTAGCAGTCCGTGTGGCTAACAGCTGATGCTAGCAGTCCGTGTGGCTCACAGCTGATGCTAGCAGTCCGTGTGGCTAACAGCTGATGCTAGCAGTCCGTGTGGCTAACAGCTGATGCTAGCAGTCCGTGTGGCTCACAGCTGATGCTAGCAGTCCGTGTGGCTAACAGCTGATGCTAGCAGTCCGTGTGGCTAACACCTGATGCTAGCAGTCCGTGTGGCTAACAGCTGATGCTAGCAGTCCGTGTGGCTAACAGCTGATGCTAGCACTCCGTGTGGCTCACAGCTGATGCTAGCAGTCCGTGTGGCTAACAGCTGATGCTAGCAGTCCGTGTGGCTAACAGCTGATGCTAGCACTCCGTGTGGCTCACAGCTGATGCTAGCAGTCCGTGTGGCTAACAGCTGATGCTAGCAGTCCGTGTGGCTAACAGCTGATGCTAGCAGTCCGTGTGGCTCACAGCTGATGCTAGCAGTCCGTGTGGCTAACAGCTGATGCTAGCAGTCCGTGTGGCTAACAGCTGATGCTAGCAGTCCGTGTGGCTCACAGCTGATGCTAGCAGTCCGTGTGGCTAACAGCTGATGCTAGCAGTCCGTGTGGCTAACAGCTGATGCTAGCAGTCCATGCATCTGGACCGGACCTCCAGCGATGCGAGAAGTGGTAGTTTGAACCGTGTGAGGTTCCGCCGCTGCATCGATCCGTTGCTGCAGCTCCAGCCGCTTCTAATGATTCATTAAAGCTCCTAACTGGAATTATTGTCAGATGGAGCAAGAAAATCTGATTTAAATGCCAGGAAATTCATGCAGCTGATCAATAATTCAAGGCCTCGTCATCCCAAGAATTCTGTTGGATCGATCAGAACCATGAAAGTTCTGCTAACTGAGATTCAGCGCAGATTTGAGAACATCTGCAGCAAAGGAAATCATTTCTAACCGCTAATCTGATGGTTCCTACAGACATGAAGCCGTTTGATTTGGAGAGAAAGAAGTTCTGCTGCAGAACAAGGCCCGGTTCTGGAAGAACCGGCCCGTCGTCCTGCTCGGTTATCAGAGCGTCACGGCCTCGGGGCGCTGGGTTTCACAGGATGTGACATCACAACCCGAATGTTCTCTGGGGGTCCTGAAGTGCAGCTGAGCGCTGCAGCCGGATTGTTCTGTCTGCAGCAGCTGCAGCAATTTGTTTTATTTCACCTCCAACACACACACACACACACACACACACCTCTCAGTCATTAGCCGGCCGCTTTCGGCCGCCCGGGGCCGGGGGGAAGCGTCATTAAGGCGGCACGCTGGACGCTCAGCCAAGGTTTGTTTTGGTGTTTGGAAAGGGGCCCCGGTCCCCGGAGGGGCCCCAGCAGAGGCTCCTGGGGTCCGGTTTGTTTATAACACTTCTTTGGCGGTTTGGAGGAGCTTGTCACCACAGCAGCACCACTGGGTTTCCAATGCTAATTGGTCTCCTGGAACTTTCACTAATGGTTCCTCGTAGCTGGGGAATAAATTATTGTGGCAACAGTCGCGCGGCAGCAGCCGCCCAGACACAAACACTGCGCTGATTTTCTGATTTTTCTCTACTTACAGATCAAACGGCGTGATAAATGATTCATAAAGCGTCTCATTTGGCATTCGAAGCCTCGATTTGACGCTTGTTTGTCAAATGGCAATTTGATTCAGGACAGCAGGGGGCCGATGCTGGAGTGTAATTGGACGTCACGGGTCAGATGCAGCGTGATTAATTTTTAAGAATTACCGGAAGATATGCTAATGCTGCTCAGCGCCGTAAGAGAAGAAGAAACTTGTCAGAAGATTAGATCTGATGTTGACTTCATGTCTGGTTATTAATGATGGATAAATTCCAGGAAATTCATTGGAACAAATCTGGGAATGTTTCCTCTGAGGCTGAAACGGGAACGACTCGGATCGTCTGAACCGGATCCGATTCATTTCATTTTACTGTGAAAATGTTCATAATGGCAGCTAGCAATTTTCCCTGCGCTTTGACTGTCAGGCAGCTTCTCGCGAAGGATTATGGGAACAAACTCAAGCAGGTCCGTTTACATGTGAACCTTTCAATGCATTTTTTCTGATCCAGGATCAGTGATGCACTGGAACGCTTACTGCGCCTGCAGGCGAAACTCAGGGCTGCAAAAACATTTTAATAATCCTCAAAAAGAAATTATAGGTGGAATCAAAATGATCCGGTTCGGATTCTTTCACTTTTCATTCTCTTTGCTAATAAAGCAAATAAACTAAAGTCAGTTTGATGATTTTACTATTTAAATGTGTAAAATGTTCTCCTAATCTTCTGATTTCAGGCATTCATGGATGTTCATACAAACTTTATTTTCATGTTTTAAAAAATGTTAATAGAATCTGTTTTGATTCTTTTTTAAATTTGTTTTATTGTCATAAAATTATCCTTAAATATTTCAGCTGGATTTTTGGGAACAAAAACTTTTTTTTTTGCATCATGAGTTGAAAACCCGTTCCGGTTCCAGTTCCGGTTCCGGTTCTGATCTTCACTTTAAAAGTCCAAATGTCTGGGGCGTGCTATGGTAGCGCAGCGGGTTAGCACGCCCCACGTTTGGAGGCCTTAGTTCGACTCCCGGTCCCGGCGACCTTTGCCGCATGTCCTCCTCTCTCTCCTCGCCCCCCTTCCTCTCAGCCTACTGTGGAAAAAATACGAGCCGCTAGCGCCGCAAAAACTCTTCGGAGGAAAAAATGGAAAGAAAAAAAGTAAAAATGTCCTGCGGGACTCAAGCGCTGAGCTCCACCCGGCTCTGCAGCGCCCACATAGAAATCCAGCGCTCCTCAGAGTTCTAGTTCTGGACGGCTGCAGCAACATGTGGGGGCGGGTCTGTGACCTCTGACCCGCAACAGTTAGCGGTTAACCGCTAGCCACTCTAATGTCATTTATTCAAACTCCTGAAATGTGTTTGGGTCAGAACCATCCAGCGGTTCGGCCCGTCTGGGTCGGTTCTGGACTCAGCCCGGTTCAGGCTCCAGAACCTCCAGAACTGCCTGAATGGGTTTTGTTCTGGTTCTGACTGATCGGTTCTGTCGACATGGGGAAGATCCCTTCCAGGCCCGGTTCTGAGATGAAGACGATGCTGCAGACATGAGTTCAGATTGGGTGGAAGAGTCGACAGAACCAGAACCAGAACCGATCTGCTACCAGGTGTTTCTGAAGACTCTGGCCCGTTCTAACGGTTCTCTTTCTCTTCCTTCCACAGTCGGTGCTGCGACAAGAAGAGCTGCGGGAACCGGAACGAAACGCCTTCGGACCCGGTCATCATCGACAGGTAGGAATACGCCTGACCTCACTTGACCTCACTTGACGTCGCTCTGATGGGTTCAGCTTCCTGTCTCTCTTCACTTCAGGCTGGTCAGTAATCTGGGCTCATGGTACTGGTTCTGTTGGTCGGTTCCGGTTCCGGTCGGTGAACAGCAGGTGTTTCTGAGCCTTTGGAGCAGCATCAGTCTGAGCTGCGGCCTAATTAAAGCACGGTGCAGCTGGCGCGGCGGCGCCTCCGTTTCTGCTTGTTTCTCACCTCCCACTTCCTGCGAACCGTTTCATCAACACCAGGAAGCGGCGAAAACACGATCAGAGCGGCGGCAAGTCGAGGCCGCCGCCGCTTCTCCTTCATCTTCGAAGATCCGGGAAACAGCTGCCGGTTCTGATGAGCCACTGACTCTGCACCAGAACCAGCAGAACCAGAACCAGGAGCCTTCTGCTCAGTTCAAACCGAGTCAGGAGCAGCAGAACTCGTCCTCGCTCCGTCCTTGGACCCGGCGTCCGTCTGTGATGGGCTGAGTTGCTGCAGGGGGGAGGGAGGGGGGCTTGGTCTGTGGCCAGGTGTGACGCTTCATCCAGCAGAGCTGCAAGTCCCAACCTGCCAGAGACACACACACACGCACACACACGCACACACGCACACACGGAGCGACCTCTCACCTCTGATGGGTTTTTCTGTCGCCTCTCGATGTTTCATCACACAATTCGGCTCAGACGGCCTTTCACAATAAAAGCACAAACTGGGGACTCAAATCTCAGCGGACTTCTGGTTCTGGAGGTTCTGGTTCTGGAGGTTCAGGTGTTTGGTTAGAAATGCTGTTGATTTGTTTTACTGTGTTCTGCTGGTTCTGAGTCCAGTTGTTATCGGACCACTGAGGTTCTGGTTTTTTTGGTTTAGACCTTTCCTTCAGTTCTGTTCCAGTGCAGAAATAACAAGTCAGTGTTCTGGTCTGATTGGACCGGTTCTGTCCTGCCTCCGATGGACCAGCTGAAGCTCTGCTTCCTACAGCCGGGCCCGATCCAACCAGAACCAGGTCAGGTCTCAGTGACTCAGTGTTTCCTGTCCGAACTTATTGGTTCCTTCGGCTTCTCTGCATTTGACTCTGTGACTCTGACACAGGAACCGACAACCAAGACACACACACACACACACACACCCACACACACACACACACACGCACCCACACACACACACACACACGCACACACACACACCCCTACACACACACACACACACACACACCCCTCTCTCTGGACCTTTGGTGTTGTTGGTTCTCGGTTCTCTCTGATTTACGGCTCCACTGGTTCTGCTGCGTTTTGGAGCTCGTTAACAAATGCAGGGATTTATTGCGGTGTTTCCCCCCCTTCCCCCCCCTTCTGCCCCCCTGTGTAGGTGGGTGGGGGATTGGAGGGGCAACATGGCGCTTTTCAGTGACACATCATGCAAATGATGCAGCTGCCGTAAAGTCGGCCTCTGGCTGGATTTAATCAAACATCGTCTGTTTCTGGACTCCAGTTTCTATTTTCCCTCCATCACCAAACATGGTGCAGCGCCACCTGCAGGCTGCCTCAGGTTTAACTGTTTGCAGTGATGCAGTCTTTGGTTGCATGAGGCTTTCAGAGGCCGCCCCGCTGCAGCCGCCCCGCTGCAGCCGCTGTGTGTGAATATAAATGCGAGCCGATGCTCCTCTCATTCGCTTTGTTTCCCCGTTTGCCGGTTAATGGCTAAAATCCTGCCGAGGCAGCAGATCGCGGCGCTGACGGATCGCCGCAGCTTCACTGTTATTACACGCTAATATTGCAATTAGATGGGTGGCCAAGTTGCCCGAGCGGGGCAATAAATTGCCACAGAGTGTCAAAGCGGTGGAGGAGGCTGGGCTGTAATTACCCGCAGCGACGGCGGTGCCCCCGCCTCCCTCACCTCCTGAGCCTTACATGGAGGTCACGACCCCTCAGAGGCTCCATTTACAGCACTGGGGAGGCGCGCTTAGCGTGATGGAGAGTGACCTTTGACCTCAAACAAGCAGGGGCCTCACACAGACAACTCGCACTAATGTGAAAGGACTGACATCTGAAGCCGCGCCTGGCCTCCATCTTGGATGTTAAATCAAGTTTTCAGGCAGAAAAGGCGTTGTCCTCTGGTTCTGGTTCTGAACTGGAACCGGAGCGGATCTCTAAGCCGCTCCGTGATTTCTAAACTACCAGCAGTGTTTTACAGTGCATTCTCTGAGCTCTAACTTCCTGGTTTTAGGCAGAACGCCAGCTGCAGCGTTCAGGATCAACACTGAGGTCCAACAGAACCAGAACCAGCTTTGCGGTTCTTCCAGTCTGTGTTTATGTGGATGCCATTGAACACTTTGACTAGGCCAGTCTCAGCACTGTTGTCAGTGATGCTGATTTAACCAGATTGTTGTTCAGATCAGATCTTGAAGGAAAGTTAGGATGTGAAGAGGAGACGACAGATTAATTATTTCTTAGTTTTTATGGTTGACTTGTTGAAATTGAATCATTGTTTTCTGCATATTGTTGCTCTGGATTTGGTGTTTAGCTGCAGCTGTTCCCACCGAGGTCCACATCTCATTACATCACTAAAACAATTTTTAGAATTTTAACAAAAACAAAACAAGCAAACAGCAGCAAAAAAGATGTTGTGGCAGAAAACATGACATTTTTTCCATTTCTCTGTGAAGAAGGTTTCAGGTCGGCTGCAGGCGTTGTTAGATCCAGTGGCTCAGTCAAAGGACGGTTGGCTAACCTGTCAACGGTGGTAAACAAGGTACAGGCGACGTTGATGTTTTTGCTTATGATTCACCCAAAAAACGTTTGGTTTCATAATAAATATGAAGTTCAGTTTTACATCATTTCCATTCAGCCTTCAAGGCTCCAATCACTTCTTACCAGTGGAGCATTTCTCCACAGAGATTTCTTCCTTCCACACAATCTTCACTACAATGGAACCAATGGTATCTGACATGTATATTGAAAATGATCTACCAGCTCATCTCCTGGCTTACAGCACAGAGAGATTTAAAGTTTCTGCTGAGTTTTCCATGAAATAATGTTTTGTAATAAACACTTTGCTTTGTAATTCAGCAGAGATTGAACTTTCAGAGTTAACAGAGAAATGATGCGACAGAACGACATCAACAGAGATATTAATAATATTCCCAGCCTGACTGGTGATCAGCTCCAGCGTCTCCTCATGTGTTTCCTGCCCAGCATGTTGAGTCGAACCGAAGCTAGCAGCAATAGCTCAGCTTTTTGCCCCTGTATCTTCAGGTTGTCAGCATGGATGTTGAAATCTCCCTCAGTTATTAATCAGTCATAATCAATAAGATAACAGGTAAAAGCTCATTAAAGTCATTGGGAAAATTTGCGACTTTTTTAGTTTTTGCATAAAGTTAGTTTCAGAGATTTTAACTCAATTCTCAAATATTAAAAGGAGTCAAATTAAACTTTTTACAGCTTAGTGAATCATAAAGTATTTTAGCTCCCTTATACTTTATTTTCTCACTTAAATTATTAGGAGTTGCTGATTCAGTCAGTGCTTCGTTATTGTTATCCAACATTTATCAGATCCAGTTTAAGTGACTCTGTGTTTCTAATTCTTCACAGTGAGTTTTCTTTGGACAGCGGATCAATGTGAGGATTACATTTAAATCACTGCCTTTATTTTTTCTGTTTGCTGTTAATTTTCAATTTCATTTAGACAGGCATTCTGCCGAGTCGCATTCTGCCGAGTCGCATTCTGCCGAGTCGCATTCTGCAGGAAGACCAGTGTAAACGTCAGAGTTCAGATATGCAGAGTGCAGGAGGTTCTGATGAAGTTTTGCTTTTTGGGTTCTCAGAAGAGAAGTGATCCATGGCAGTTCAGTTCAGGCGTTGAGATGCATCAGTCCTGGGGGAGAAGCTTCTCATGAGCTGCTGTGGCTTCAGAAGGTGTTGAAGGGGAAACAGGAGGAGGAGAACCGGCAACTTCGTCTCCAACTGGTGTGATGATCGCTTATCGGTTTGTTCTGGCACAGTGTGCTACCGACATTCAGACGGTTCCTTGGCATTCAGACGTTCCTTCGCATTCAGACGTTCCTTCGCATTCAGACGTTCCTTCGCATTCAGACGTTCCTTCGCATTCAGACGTTTCCTTGGCATGCAGACGATCCCTTCGCATTCAGACGATCCCTTCGCATTCAGACGATCCCTTCGCATTCAGACGATCCCTTCGCATTCAGACGATCCCTTCGCATTCAGACGATCCTTCGCATTCAGACGTTTCCTTGGCTTTCAGACGTTCCTTCGCATTCAGGCGATCCCTTCGCATTCAGACGTTCCTTTCAGACGTTCCTTCGCATTCAGACGTTCCTTCGCATTCAGACGTTCCTTCGCATTCAGACGTTTCCTTGGCATTCAGACGTTTCCTTGGCATTCAGACGTTTCCTTGGCATTCAGACGATCCCTTCGCATTCAGACGATCCCTTCGCATTCAGACGATCCCTTCGCATTCAGACGATCCTTCGCATTCAGACATTTCCTTGGCATTCAGACGTTCCTTCGCATTCAGGCGATCCCTTCGCATTCAGACGTTCCTTTCAGACGTTCCTTCGCATTCAGACGTTCCTTCGCATTCAGACGTTCCTTCGCATTCAGACGTTTCCTTCGCATTCAGACGTTTCCTTGGCATTCAGACGATCCTTGGCATTCAGACGATCCCTTCGCATTCAGACGTTCCTTCGCATTCAGACGTTCCTTCGCATTCAGACGTTTCCTTGGCATTCAGACGATCCCTTCGCATTCAGACGTTCCTTCGCATTCAGACGTTCCTTCGCATTCAGACGTTCCTTGGCATTCAGACGATCCCTTCGCATTCAGACGATCCTTCGCATTCAGACGATCCCTTCGCATTCAGACGTTCCTTGGCATTCAGACGATCCCTTCGCATTCAGACGTTCCTTCGCATTCAGACGTTCCTTCGCATTCAGACGTTCCTTCGCATTCAGACGTTCCTTCGCATTCAGACGTTCCTTCGCATTCAGACGTTTCCTTGGCATTCAGACGATCCCTTCGCATTCAGACGATCCCTTCGCATTCAGACGATCCCTTCGCATTCAGACGATCCCTTCGCATTCAGACGATCCCTTCGCATTCAGACGTTTCCTTGGCATTCAGACGTTCTTTCGCATTCAGGCGATCCCTTCGCATTCAGACGTTCCTTCGCATTCAGACGTTCCTTCGCATTCAGACGTTCCTTCGCATTCAGACGTTTCCTTCGCATTCAGACGTTTCCTTGGCATTCAGACGATCCCTTCGCATTCAGACGTTCCTTCGCATTCAGACGTTCCTTCGCATTCAGACGTTTCCTTGGCATTCAGACGATCCCTTCGCATTCAGACGTTCCTTCGCATTCAGACGTTCCTTCGCATTCAGACGTTTCTTCGCATTCAGACATTTCCTTCGCTGTCAGACGTTTCCTTCGCATTCAGACGCTCCATCCATCGCTTGCATCCATCGTTCCACCGCTCTGGATCCATTGCAAACCTCTACAAGTGTGATTATAAGGTCTGGCGCTGAGCGAGCCAGGCAGTCAGTGGGACTTTAGTACTTGAGACGTATTCTCTGAACAGATCCTTCATGGATGATAGAAATGTCGGCACAATCAAACCTGCGGCACCTTCCAAACAAACCGCTTTGAGTGAGAGGTGATAATGTATAAAACATCTTTACTATGATCAACATAATGTTGGTTTTTCACATCTTTTACAGATATTACTCTGTATGAAATGGTTGAAGAAACCCCTTGTGACGACCCCCTGCTGTTTTGCACTGTGGCCGGCTAACTATGCTTCAGTTAAGGTCTTGGAGATGGGAGGCGCTTATGGTCCACCTGCACCGTATCTATTGAGCACTCGCTTATTTATGGAGATCGAGAACCAGATCCAGAGGCGGAGCCTGAACCAGACGGCCTGAGGCGCATCTGTTGCCTGACGCAGTGTTGGAGCCAGTTTAGGGTTCTGATCGACCGCATGTGGAGGCGTCGCCTGACCGGACCTTGGAGCAGATGTCGAGACCTGTGGGGGGCCAGCCGGTCCGTGTCCGAAGAAGATCTGTGCCTGACAGAGGACCAGATTGAGGGGTGCACACACCGGTGTAGCGGTTCCTACTGCTAGACTTCATTTTAATAATAAAAGAATCTAGAGGGCTTAAAACGGTTCATGTCGTACCCCCCAGATTGTTGTTGTGGTCATCTGAGCCGGGCTGGAACTCATTAATAAAAGAAACTTCAGTTCCCTTCAGGAACCTTTGAAAACGAATCACGTCCATCAAAGTTAGGTTTGCAGAGAGTAATTAAACCTAAGGAGAGCTTTTACTTTGACTTTCTGCTGACGGCTTCATGGATTCGTCTTCATTGGAGTAAAGAAACAACAGATCAACATGTTGGTCTCGCAGTTATGACGCTTTATAGTCTCATGGGAGGAGAAACGGCAGCAATGCAGCTGGAGATTTAAGGAGGCGATTCAGGAGTGGAGCAGAAGAAGCTGTAAGCTTTGTTTCATCCAGAAAAACCTTCAGAGATCCAACAGCGAAACATGGAACTCTCTGTCATACACGGTGCGATAAAGTGAGTCTGAACCCGAGTCGCCTCCGTCTTCTGGCCCAGTTTCAGTCCCGCCTCTGTTCTGTCGCTGGATTCACTTCCACTTGGTCCGTTTTTAGTCTTCTCCCTTAATGAAAGTGTGATTGCTAAGGCCTAGTTTTCATTCTTTCATGCTTCTGATCTGGTTTTGATTTGCCCTCAGTCGGGTCAGCGGCTTCTCAGTCCGGCTCCAGTTTGTTTGTCTTTGGTTTTGTTGCCTGGTTTTGGTCCCAGTTTCTGGTTCTGTCTTCCGTGACAGCGACACATCAGGAAGAGGACGGTGAGAAATGTTCTCTGGTTTGTTGGTCAAATGAAATTGGAACAGTAGATCTGAAGTCTGGACTCGGTGCAGGGGTCAGGGGTCGTCTGTCCCAGCAGACGCTTCCCAACAATCGGGGCGCATCGATCGGGACATCGCGGCCGATCGGAGCCGCGCAGATTAACGGTATGGATTTACAATAAAACAGAACATCACCGAGCCAGAGAGGAAGATGGAGCATCCTCCATCTTGCCCTCAGGAAGGGGTTGGGGAGTGAAGGGGGGCTGAATAAAACTTCAGCGCTAATTGGAGCATTTTATGCTAACTTGTTGCTATCATGGTGGTTCTGACTTAGACAACAGGAAGTGCTGAGAAGGTACTGAGTAATGCATTGTGGGAAATATAGATCATAGCGATCTACTCTACAATTTAAAGATTTCTGTGGTCCAGAACCAGAACCGTGGGTCTGAGACGACCCATATCAGGTTAGCAGTCACATTTTCACTGAAATACTTTTTCTCTAAAAACAAAAATCCATTTTTCTGCAAAGTTAATGTTTTGCTGATGATTGAAGAGACTGAAAGGGTTAACTGGGCCTGCCTGGTCCAGAACCTGGTCCAGAACCTGGTCCAGTTGGTTGGGAGGAACGGTTGTTAATCAGCAGCTAGAATATGAAGAAGTGTGACATCACTTTCTGTCTGATTTTTTTCTCAGAGTCAGAGGTTAGTAGTGCCGATGGTTCTGTTCTGGTCCGTAAGGTCCAAATTAAAGTTCTGACTCACATTGTTGTACCTGATGATTCTCCCAGCGTTCCCAGCGTTCCCAGTCACTACAATGAACCTTTTCCACTTGAATGCTGAAAGTTCAAAGGTTTGTTTCTTGTCGCATTTTGTTTTGACTCTGGAATTTTATTTTCTGCCTTCAGGTCGGTTTGTGAAAACTTTCGTGTTCCTTAGATAGAAGGAAATCCAAAAGATCTGAACTGGTTCTGCACTGGTTTTAGGTTTTCGATCCATGTTCAGTTGCAGTGAGCAGAACATGCTGGCAGCTGCAGTCCGAACCTCGGGTCATGTGACCTTTAGGTTAAGTGACCTGTAGGTCGGGTAACCAGTGCCTAAACATGGCGGCGTCTCAGGCTGAGGCCAGACGGCGCGCCGCCACCACAGAACGCATCGGGTCGCTGAGGGACCGGCACCAGAAAAAAACCTTCTGCAAGCGGGTCGAGTCGCCGTTACCGTCATCAGCTTTAGTTTCATGGCTGCAAATCTTCTTCACACACACACACACACAGCGCTACTGCTCAGAGGTGAGACTCTCTCTGCTCGATCTGACGGAGTGTTGGCCTGTGTGTGTGGGGGGTGTGTGTGTGTGTGTGTGTGTGTGTGTGTGTGTGTGTGTGCGTGTGTGAGAGAGAGAGAGAGAGAGAGAGAGAGAGAGGAGGTGTTCAGGCTATCAGCCTCCATGTTGCAGCTTGTTTCTTCTCTCATCTTTAACTCCCTGAAAATAAAACAAGACGACTCTATTCCTCAGGATCAGAACTAAATTTAAAGGTGTGTGAGTTTCGTGGTGTGGGCGTGGCGGGGGGGGGGGGGGGGGTGCAATGAAGCAGAAGAAGAAGAAAAAAAGCAGAAGAAGAAAATCTCCAATTCATTGAGATCAAGTCAATAACACTGTAATATTTATGAAGACTGGAAGCCAGGCTGCCCTAAAACCCAAACTCCAGCAATCCTGAATTATAAATTGGTATTGATCTGTGCGTGTGCGTTTGTGTGTGGGTGTGTGTGTGCAGCATTTTTCGTTCAAATGAGAGATTGTTTTTGGGCCTGCATGAAAACAGAAAGTCCAGAGCAGCTGGTTTGGAAACACTTTTTAACGGCAAGAAAAAAAATTATGTGTGTGTAGGGGTGTGTGTGTGTGTGTGTAGGGGTGTGTGTGTGCAGGTGTGTGTGTGTGTGTGACATCACAGTGTCCTAACTAAACTTTCTTCAGGCAGCAGTTAATTGTTCTTACACTTCAGAATAAAAACTTCTTTAACATGAGAACATCCTAAGTTCTCAGTTTGGCTTAAACACTGACCTCAGCAGCTAGCTATACTGCTAACCATACAGCTAGCCCTGCCGCTAACCACCGCTAGCATCTTTAGCTCTGGCTTGCTGTGGGTTATCAGTCTTTTGGAAGATGAACTCCTGACCAGCCTTTAGCTTTTAGCAGGTGTTCATTCAGGACTGTTAGCTCAATGCTAACCAGCTTCCTTGTTTCTACTGAAAAGCCTCCCTCAGCATCAGGCTGCCACCACCATGCTGGTTTTCCTCCACTGCGTGCAAGAAGAAAACAAAGTCAGGGAGAGAGCAGAAGAAGACAATGAGGCTCATGTTTCGTTTACTTTGATGTTTCGCCATAGCAACCACCAACAGCCATGACAACCAGTTAAACCAGTAACTGCCCAGTTTAAAGGATAAAAGCCTGCTGCTGCCCAGGTCACAGAACCTCCAACCGGTTCTACTGGCCGAAAAGTTCTGGAGGCGACAAAATGCAATCTGGCAGAACAAGCAGGAGGAGGAGGAGGCGGACCGGGGGTTTGATCGTCCGCCTCGTCTTTCTTCAGCCTCGCAGTAAAACCTCTAAGCAGGGAGCGCCATCTGGACCGGGCCCTGTGGAGGCGTAACGGGCCCAGAAGCTCGGGGTCGCGATGCTTTACTGCCCAAGCCTGCCGCCTGCAGATGGCAGCGGGCGTGCCGCTGGAAAACGCCAAGGTCGCAGCAGCATGTGGCGCGGTGGGGGGGCGGGGGGGGGGCAACCACTGGAGCCATGGCAACATCAGGGCCGCGCTATGCTACATTAAAGAGCAGCGCTAACTCACCATATGGGAGGACGAGCTATCAAAGCTAATAGCTGTTAGCTCAACACACACACACACACACACACACACGGTTAGTAGAAAGCAGAGTCTGTGTGCAGCTGGCGCTCGGACCAGGCAGAACATTATGACCGCTGGCGACCTGTCGGGGGGCATGGTCAGCATCAGAACACCTGCTGGGTTGGGTTGACACCGAGAGAGTTGGACCGTGGAACCGGTCCAGAACCTATTGAACTTATCAGACCAGAACCTGGAGCGATGGACTCGAGGTACTTGGTTCTGTTAACCTGAACGGGACTGTAAATCCACTTGCGGGGCGATCCGTGGTTCTGGACACGGAGACACCATCAGAACCAGTGAAGTTCTGTCCGGGTTCAGAGCAAGGTTCTGGTTCTGCTGGCGAACCGGTCCTCACACCTCCTGCCGTCTCCCTGGACTAAAATCTGGAGGTTTTTCTCCACAGCGATTTTTTTTCCACCAGAACCAGAACCAGAACCGGGTCTGTGCTGCAGGCTGTTGCTCGCTCGCCCCTCTCTCTCTCTGCAGGTAAATTGAGTTTCAAGGTGAGCGACTCATTCCAGGAAGGTCGGCATTTGTCTGGCGGGGGGTTATGCTGCGGGAGTCTGTCAGTCTGAGGGATGAAGTGGAGAACCAGGTCCAACAGAACCGGGCAAATCATCTCCAGGTGTGTCTCTGTAACGCAACCTGCAGAACCGGGTCAACAGAACCGGGTCAGAGTCTGTAGAACCACTTTCTACCCCAAAGTTTCTCCTTATTTCACTTCCAGAAAAATCTGAATCTGAGGCTCCAGAACTTCCTGGCTCTGGTGGTTCTGATCCATTTCCCTGCAACAGCCGGTCCAGTTGGTTCTGAAGATTCTGGATCTGCTTTATCCCAAACCTGCTGCTCTTCTTCCTCACCGCCGGCTGCTCCTTTACCGCCTTGCGCTGTTTCCCTGACGACACCCCAAGCCCGATGGTGCCGCCGTAAACCGGGCCAGCAAACCGGGCCAGCACGGTTCTGCCAGGCCCATAAACTCCTCCTGTTCCTCCTCCTCCAAAACTCAGCGAGTCAAAATGGCGGAGGCTGATGAGGAGGATCACAAAACGTCTGGATGGAGAAAAACTGCCTCAAATTTTTATACACAAGATATCAGCTGAAACAAGCTAATGTGATCGGCTAATGCTAGTGCCATTAGCTAGAGCTAGTGCCATTAGCTAGAGCTGGCGTCATTAGCTAGAGCTAACAAAGTTAGCTAGAGCTAGCACTTGAACTGACACCAAATCCAAATACATTGGAAACTGACAAAGGGATGTTTAAAGTGACAATTAAGGATCTTTAAGAATTTGTGACAAACTAATCCCATTAAGCTGAGAAAATGTTTTGATCCCAAAGCTAACTAGCTAGCTAGTGGCTTTCAGTTTGGCATTACAAAGCTGAAGTTGAAGTTGGCTTCTGATTGAAAACGGCTAAATGGTAATCCCACCCACTTTTTCACAACCTTTAGCATCAGTAATGTGCTGGAACCTTAAAACTAAAATCCTCGGACACTTCAGGGTAGCGTCCTAACCCCTAGCCCCTAACCTCTAACCCCTAACCCCATACCCAAGCACAGAACGCAGCGTCGGGCCGTTAGCTACAGAATTGATCGTGGATAGCGTTGTGCTACTGAACCTGTTCTGTTCAACACATCAGTGCTTAGTTTAATGGAGACTGGTTGCTGTTTATTATGAGCTGGAAGCTAACGGTCAAGGCATGTGTGATGACATGTTAAAATCACAGCGCCATCTGGTGGCCTGGCATGACAACTGCAGCTGACTGGAGGCCTCTTGTAAAACCTGAAACTTTTACAACCGACGTCAGAAAACACCGGCAGCTTCCAGGCAACGTAGCCTGAGCTAATACCACACAAATAAACACATACAGCTCTGAAGCTGGAAGCTGGTATCTAACTGGTCTCTGACCGGTCTGTACTGGGAAGGCTGGTTTCTGTTGAAGTCATTTCAGAGGGACGCGAGTAAAACGGATAAATATTCACAACATGCTCGTCTCCTAATCACACCTCACTAATCTCACCTGTCAGATCCCAACCTGATGGACCAATCACAGAGCTCGCTCCTGGAGGATGCTGGGAAGAAAAATGGGCAGCGATGAAGTCAGAGCTAAGATAAGATAAGATAAAATTTATTTGTCATTGTCATCAACAGATTACAGATTGAGATTTGCTCGACTCGAGTTAAGATGCAGGTTATGTGTATATACATAATATACAAAGATAAAGAAATAAATAGTACAAAATGAGAAATAAATAGACATCAGAAGATGGTTGCAGCGCCTGGAGGTGTCGCAACAGAATTGACATTTTTAACAAAGTGGTGTCAAGAGCAGAAGTTCTTATGCCTTTGAATTTAGTGCCATGGTTGCCATCGGGTAAAAACTGTTTTTTAGGCGATTTGTCCTGGTTTTTATTGCTCTGTATCTCTTGCCTGATGGCAGCAGCTGGAAGAGACCATGGCCAGGGTGTGAAGAGTCATTTAAAATGTCCAAAACTTTCTTGTGGAGCCTGGAAGTGTAAATCTGTTCCATAGTGGGGAGGGGGCAGCCTATGGTTCTCTCTGCTGCCCTAACAACCCTCTGGAGCGCCTTCTTGTCCACAGATGTGCTGCTGCCGTACCAGACACACGGACCGTACGTGAGCACACTCTCTATGGAGCAGTGATAGAAGGCCTGCAGCAGGTCTGAGGGGAGATGGTTCTTCTTGAATATTCTCAGAAAGTACAGTCTCTGCTGTGCCTTCTTCAACAGCTCCTTGGTGTTGGTGCTCCAGGTTAGCTTGTCCTCTAACTCCATGCCCAGAACCCTGAACACTGGGACCCTCTCCACACAGGTCCCACTGATGGTGAGAGGCTGGATGTCTGTTTTGTTCTTCCTGAAGTCGATCACCAGCTCCTTTTTTTTGGAGGTGTTGAGGAGCAGGTTATTGACTTTGCACCACTCTGACAGCCGCTGCACCTCATCCCTGTACTCCAGCTCCCCCTTCCCGCCTGAGATGAGACCAACAACAGTCGTGTCATCTGCAAACTTTATGATCTTGTTGCTGAGGTGGTTGGAGACACAGTCATGAGTGTAGAGGGTGTAGAGAAGTGGGCTGAGCACGCAACCCTGTGGCGATCCGGTGTTCAGGCTCAGAGCAGTGGAGGTGTGGGGGCCCAGTCTGACCCTCTGGGAGCGACCTGTTAGGAAGTCCAGGATCCAACTGCAGGTGGCTGATGGGAGCCCAAGGTTTGCTAGCTTGGACACCAGACGTTGGGGAAGTATGGTATTAAATGCTGAGCTGAAGTCCACGAAGAGCATTCTGACGTAGCTCCCCTGCTTCTCTAAGTGGGTCAGGGCAGCATGAAGTGCAGTGGATACAGCGTCCTCTGTGGACCTCTTTGCTTTGTAGGCAAATTGGAGAGGGTCCAGCTCAGCAGGCTGGCCAGCGAGGATGTGACTCCGCACCAGTCTCTCCAAGCACTTCATGATGATCGGTGTGAGTGCCACTGGACGGTAGTCGTTCAGGGTGTTGATGTTGGTTCTTTTCGGCAGGGGGACAATGGTAGAGGACTTTAGGCAGGGAGGGACAGTGGCTTGAGACAGGGACTGGTTAAAAATCTTTGTGAAGCTAGCGCTCCTCTTCCTCCTCTGGGTGCTCCGCAGAGAGCAGGGCGCCTAGTTCAGATTCAGGTGTGTGTAGGAAGTGAGAATGATGGACTGCGCTATGGGTGTGTGTGAGTACAAGCATCGACCCATCGATCGGAGTCGCTGTGGCTCTCCTGGTGCCGGCAGGCTTAACTGTTGTTGCTGCTGCGGCTCTTTAGCCGTCAGTCATTAATTAATGCCCTCACACTGTGAGCTCTCTCCACCTGTCACTCACACACACACTCACACACACACTCACACACACAGCTGTGACTGATAGCCACTCAGAGCGTTTGATCCAGCCGGTTGACGGTAATGAAGTGGGGACTGAGGGTCGTCTGCAGCCTTTGATTTCCTCTGGGCTCGGCGCGTCGACGCGCAGCGTGAGCCGACTCCTAAACACCTCTGCCACGTTTTCCTACCTGAGCTGAGCTGCTGGGGTTCTGACCCGGTTCAGGAGGTCCTGGCCTCCTGAACCCCTAGCCAGATTCAGCTCTCACCAAACCACGTATTTAAGTTGACCTTCATGCTGTGGGTTTGATTCTGTCTCTGCTTTCTGCCTGCGCTTTTATTTTGTTGACACATCCCATGATAGTCTGCGCATCGCCGTGGTAACACAGCGTAGAACTATGGTGATCGGGTTTGCTTTTCCCACTGGAGGAACCAGAACCTGCTGCTGCTCTGAAATGTGTTGGCTTGTATTTACATGATGAAGGTGATGATGACGATGGAGTTCTCTATTTACGGAGCAGGAAGTGGATGTTCGCCGGTTCTCCTGGGAAACGTCGTTCCATGCAGCTGTGTACCGATGCTGCTGACCTTTGACCTTCACAGCAGCAGAAACACGATCCGGTCGGGAACAAACCAGAACATTTAATCTTTCTGCTAAATTACTGAATAAATGAGCTGAACATCAGAGATATTTCAAGATTTCTATCATATTTCTAGATTTTAATCTTCAGGTTCTTCATCAGATTAAAGTTGTTCTATCTGTTCATCTTTCCAGAGTTTTTCTGATCATTCATTGAGTTCCTTTGAAATGTGGAGGTTAACATTAGCATTAGCTGCTACATGTTAGCATTCAGATGCTGCTTCATGCTAGCACAGCTTTGCTAACAGGCTAACTCCTTTTTTGCAGTATTTTCCGGGATTCAATTGGTTTGAAGCAGAAATGAACAGAGAAGCCGCTCCAGCGCCGCTGTTAGTGGATTAGCTGCGCGTCAGGTTTACAGTCGTACCAGAAACTAATGCATACAAAGGTTCCACTTTAATTACTGTATGCCAAATAAAACAACAAAAAACTTTGTACAGGTTTTATTTAAAGAATATTTATGTAATTAATCAAAATCAAGGTGTTAAACTCCCAGCTGATTGTAGGTAAGATGTAACGTTATCCGGCACAGGCTGATGCAGTTTTCGGATCAGTTGGTTCCGTCCCACACTTCCAGCATCGCTCCAGGAGTGCGGCGGCGGGCGCGGCGGCGGGCGCGGCGGCGGGCGCGGCGGCGGGCGCGGCGGCGGGCGCGGCGGCGGGGCGCTCCACAGGTGCTGCGTTTGTGGGGCTAAATGAAACGCTCAGGACCGTTTTCACCTGCTCAGGCAGCGTCTGGCCCCCAAGTTAAAGATAAAGACAACTCGCATACATTTGCATCCATAATGCGGGGCGGCCGCCATTTAATATGCAAATTCCCTGAAATATTACTGAACACCTTCTGTTCAGAGCGAATACATTTGAATTTGCAATTAGAAAGATCCTGTTTAATTAATGAAAAGTGTTCATTTTTGGCTGCTCGCTAATTTGATTAGAGATGTTGACGAGGGGGGCTGCACAGTGGCGCAGTTGGTAGCACTGTTGCCTTGCAGCAAGAAGGTCCTGGGTTCGATTCCCGGCCGGGGTCTTTCTGCATGGAGTTTGCATGTTCTCCCTGTGCATGCGTGGGTTCTCTCCGGGTTCTCCGGCTTCCTCCCACAGTCCAAAAACATGACTGTTAGGTTAATTGGTCTCTCTAAATTCTCCCTAGGGGTGAGTGTATGTGTGAATGGTTGTTTGTCCTGTATGTCTTTGTGTTGCCCTGCGACAGACTGGCGACCTGTCCAGGGTGTACCCCGCCTCTCGCCTGCAACGTAGCTGGAGATAGACACCAGCAACCCTCCCGACCCCATTAGGGACAAAGGGAGAACAGAAAATGGATGGATGGATGTTGACGAGGCGCTCAGAGGGTCAACCTGATCAGCTGACCTGCTGGAGGTCAGGGGTCACTGATTCAGGCTCTGTTTTTTCCCTCATTGCCGTCTGTCAGGAGAGATGGACGATGTTTCTAACACTCTGGTTCTGTTTGGACAGA
The DNA here is from genome assembly GCF_001444195.1 of Xiphophorus couchianus. Lineage (NCBI taxonomy): Eukaryota > Metazoa > Chordata > Actinopteri > Cyprinodontiformes > Poeciliidae > Xiphophorus > Xiphophorus couchianus. The sequence goes on along the minus strand of NC_040236.1, from coordinate 93,644 downwards.
TCTGGTTATTATGGTCTGCACATTAGCACTGCTTTTATTTTGAAAAGCAGAAATATGCCTTTGGAGAGAATTGATTTGTTAAAGCTAATTAAAGTTCCCAGCTGTGAAGTCAGCAGCAGGCCAGCTGACCTCTGACCTGGGGCCAACTGACCTCTGACCTGGAGCCAGTTTGTGTTAGGCTGTTTCTTTTCTCTGCTCTTTCTGTTCTAAATCTGATCAAAGCTTTCAGCCGTTCCAAGGAGCCATCTTGGTTTAGGGTCATGACCTTTAACCTGGTGTCTGGCCAGTTCTCTGAGGTGTTCTCCTCTGGAGGACGATGGGTGACCTTGGACCAAGGGAGGAAATCCCCTCTCATTATTGCAGGGAACAATAAATGGAAATTTCTTCGGAGCCATTTTGGGGGGCGGCCAAGTTGCAGTGAAATGTTTGTAACATAAAATGTTTCAAGTTTTTAATGCCTTCAAGCTGCAGGAACAAAAATGACTAGTTAGTGGTAATGCTTGTTTTCCTCACTAATTAAATTAAAATATAAATGTTTGGATCTGAGTTTGGTTCAGTCACTGATCTAAACTGCTACACCTTTACAAACATTTAAGGTTTAATACGTAACTGTTTAATAAAATTCCTCATAAATATTGATTTATTGCAGTGGCTCTCAATACAAGCTATGCATTGTTTAAATCATAACTTGTTAAGTTGCTTTATTTCTAACCCTTTTCTGGTTTTCCCTTCCTGGTAGGTGAATATCTGGGAAGAATCATAACTTTAAATTAACGTTCAAAGCTCCAGGGTTTTTATGGAGAAACATTCAGATTTTATTGTGTGTTTTTTAAAGCTCAATGTTGAAGATAGTAAGACATAAAGGCATAACTGTCTGTTTTTCTATCTGCTCTGCTCTCAGCTCCTTCACACTGAGCTGTCAGCCTCTCCTCCCGTTTCAAACTCTTCTTATTAACATGAGAGTTAAATAAAGCTAAATATGATTAGATATTTGCTACATTTAGTAAAAAAGAGCTAAGTCTATGAAAGCAATGCATCAGTTTAGCTAGTTTTGATTTAAGGCTTAACGGGGAAGTTTATCAAGATTCAGTCAAAGTCATGAAATAAACTGCAGTCTGATTTTTGTTCATGTGTTTCTTCTTATTGAGCAGAGAAAGGAAATAAAATGTGTTTCATGTCTTGCTGTAAGTTTTTACTTACTGGAGGGTTTATTGTTTGTGCTGCAGAGCCACAGCTAAGAGCTAGCTAGCAGCTAACAGCTAGCAGAGCAACAGCAAACAGCAAGCAGAGCTGCAGCTAACAGCTAGCAGAGCTACAGCTAACAGCTAGCTAGCAGCTAACAGCTAGCAGAGCTACAGCTAGCAGAGCTACAGCTAACAGCTAGCTAGCAGCTAACAGCTAGCAGAGCTACAGCTAACAGCTAGCTAGCAGCTAACAGCTAGCAGAGCTACAGCTAGCAGAGCCACAGCTAACAGCTAGCTAGCAGCTAACAGCTAGCAGAGCTACAGCTAACAGCTAGCAGAGCAACAGCAAACAGCAAGCAGAGCTACAGCTAGCTAGCAGCTAACAGCTAGCAGAGCTACAGCTAACAGCTAGCTAGCAGCTAACAGCTAGCAGAGCTACAGCTAACAGCTAGCTAGCAGCTAACAGCTAGCAGAGCTACAGCTAGCAGAGCCACAGCTAACAGCTAGCTAGCAGCTAACAGCTAGCCAGTACCATTCAGCTTCTGTTGCTGTTTTGGACTGAACCATTGTTCTAATAATGGGGGGTAAAAAAAAAATAGATGAAAGGCAGATTTATTTCGTTCTTTGTTTCTATTGTCTTTTTATATTGATATTGTTTAAATTCAAAAGTTTCCTTCATATTTTCTTTGGGGGCTAGGGGGATTCTGGACTCGGGGGTCTGGACCCTTCAACCCCTTGGGATTTACCACCAAGCCTTTGACCCCTCTAAGCTCTCTCAGAACCAGAACCTCCAACGGAACCGGACCAGCCGTTTGAAATAAACGGAGGTGATCCGGTCATCCTGTTCTGCTGAGGAACCCGTCCTATTCTTCTTGTTAGACATGAAGTTCTGGACATCAGAACCAGCTGTGGACCTGCTGGACCTCTTCCAGAACCAACGTTCTGGACGTGGACTCCTCTTTTGGGTCAGAACCGGGTGCAGCGGAGCGGCTGTTTTTGCCTTTTAGCCCTCAGATTTTTTTGCTGTTTTTCTTTTAAATTGTGGTTTAATTTGGCTTCTCCCTCCGATGCGTTCAGTGTCAACTTCAAAGCCAGTAAATTACATTTACTTTGTAACGCTTGCATCATTATTCCTCCTCTTCATCAGCCGCTCTGTCTGCGCTTTATATACATCTTTAAGATTTAATGGCCGTTCTGAATGTTTTTAACTTTTACACTTATTCACTCTAAAGTTCAGTTTTTCATCAAATTCACTTCATGGTTCAGATTGATAAACGGTTCCTCCTGGTCTGGTTCTGGTTCTACTAGTACCAGAACCGCTCATGATGGATCATCTTCCCAGGAAACCGAAACTTTATGGATTTTAGTCCAAATGTTTTATTTTTTCACTCATAATTCGACAAATACAGAAAACAGGGTCTTTGCTTCCTGCAGGAAGTGGTTCAGGGTGAGTTGAGCAGAACCCGACACCGGTCCGGTCCGATCAGTAGCTCGGCTTCCTGCTGCTAATTAGTGAGTCTGAAGCGGCTGGAAGCGTTTAGCTGCCGCTCAGCAGCGCTTTGCTTCCCTCCGTCAGGCGGCAGCTGGAAGGTTAAAGTGGCATGAAGAGATATTGAAGCTAAATGCTCGGAGGCCGCGCCGCAGGCGTTTATTCAAATCAGCAACTCTTCTTCTTCTGCCCTAATTCTGGTTCAATAAAGCCGGACGCCGAGCCGTCAGCAGTCAGACTCTTCATGAAGAAGCTCCGCAGCTGGAAGAGCGGCGCTGCGTTCGAGTGCTGCGTTCAGGCGGTGCTGCGTTCAGGCGCTTTTAGGTTCTGCTGCGTTCAGGCGGCGCTGCGTTCAGCTGCAGGATGTTTGGCCATGATGGACATGAGGCCAAATCTCTCAGGTCTCAGATGTCAAACTTTTCAGGAAAGAAATGAGTCGGTTTTTGGGTTTTTACCTTCAGGCGGTTTGGAGTTGATCTGCGGGGCTTTAGACGGATTTCATCAGACGAGAAGCTGAAGGATCTTCTGTTCCTCAGAGAGGAAAGAAATCCTTCGCTTCGCCGTGAAAAAACCTGCAACACGGCTCTTACGAGGATTTTTCCTGACAGCACTGATATTAGAGCTTAAACAGAAACCTGGAATTATAAAATAATAAATGAAATGAGGCACATTTTGGTTTGCAGTGAAAATCTGAAGTTGGGAGGGAATTTAACTGGTTGTAATAATTGACTTCTGACCTCAAAGAGGCCTTTAGGCGCTGCATTGATTGGCTTCAGCTGTTGACTTGGCTCTGAAAACTTGGCGGCGTCCCAGAAGGTTCCAGAACCGAACCAAGTTCTGATCGCTTGGCATCTTTCCTGACAACTTAACGTCTCTTTTCAGCTGAACAGCAGCGACTGTTGAAACAGAAGACACCAAGCGTGTGGCGGTGAAACCGGGCCGGCGCTGATCCACGCTGCTTTTCCCTTGAAGGAGTCCCGGGGTCTGCTGGAGTCCTGGTTCAGGACCCCAATTATATTTGCATATTTAATGGAACACATTTCAGGTTCCTGTTAAAGTCATCGCTAATTTATCGGGGTAGCCGTGTTGCTGAGCTTTGCTCCGAGGAAGCCGAGTGTTTCCAGGCTCCTCCGGGTCGCTTCCGGACCGTTCCGGGCCGTTCTGGGCCTGTTCAGTCTGCTCATCTCACTACGACTCCCATCATCCCCTGGGGCTGAGCTCGTCTGGGTGGCGATGCGGGGGTTAATGGGGAACAACTTGGGGGAACAAAAAGCAATAATGAAGTTAATTATAAAGACTTAAAGAGACAGAACCAGAACCGACCCAAACCCGGTTAGTCTTTTACAACGAGGAACCGTGACATGGTGGGTCCAGGCTGAGGAAATAACATTTAGTGACTCTGGTCAGTTTACAGAAAAGATGTTGGACTGATGATGGCGGTGATGTCATCACTCTGCATCCTGTCTGGGAAATCAGGTTCTGTGGTTCTGGTTGAATCCATCAGGAGTTCTGTTCACTTCCTGTTTCTCACCGACCAGCAGGAACCAGAACCGGTCCAGCAGAGAACCAGCCGAAAACCAGTATTATTCAGGGCAAGAGCGGGTAATGTGATTGGCTGAAACAATGGAGAGCTACTGTTCAGGGCGCGCGGTCCCGGTTCAGGGCGCGCGGTCCCGGTTCAGGGCGCGCGGTCCCGGTTTTGGGACCCCCTGTTGTGACAATAGAGGCCGGCGGCTGTTCATGAGGCTGATCTGTTCCTCGGACTGTTTTAGTGCCTCATCAAATATTTAGTCTGATTGTACATGGTCCTGTAATTGCCATCTTGGCTCGTGAATTATTGATGGTGTGTAGCCAAGCCCTCACACACACACACACACGGCTGGCTGATGTGCTGTAATAAGGCCAGACACACACAGGCTGCTGCTGCTGCTGCTGCTGCTGCTGTGAATCATCACACGCTGCTGCTGTTTCATATCCTAATTAGCAGCAGAAGAGCCACTCAGTAATTATTTGAAGAGGCCGTTTCAACAACACAGAGAGTCAATATTAGACTTTCCTCCTAATGAGGCGCCGCGGCCTCTTCCTCCTCTCCTCTTCCTCCCCGCCAGCCGCCTTCAGGCCGCTTTATCTGCTCTCTGCCTGCTTCTGTCTCGGCGCCGCTTGGCGCCCCGATCCTCCACGCTTCGCTCGTTAGCAGCGGCAGATGAGAAGTGACGGCGGGGCGGCGAGCCGCTTGTTACCGCGGCGGCCTCCCCGCTTGCCGCGCCTCCTTCTGGGTTTTCTCAGCCGTAAGATGAGTCTGCGGCGGCGGCGGCGGCGGCGGAGTGCCGGTCGGGGCTCTCCAGGCGGTCAGCTGCTAAACGTGTGGCGGCGGGCCGCCTGCCGGGCGGCGCAGTGTGAGGCAGCGGCGCTTCAGCTTTAAAAATACTCTTGTTGAAATATTGATTTTCTTTTCTGTTGCTTTCTCTTTCTGGGCTAACATAATAAGTGAGAGACTCCAGGGAGAGACAGGCTGGCAGTGTGTGTGTGTGTGTGTGTGTGTGTAATCGGAGCTCCGTGTAATTGCTTCCCATAGTGAACTGGGTGTGGTTGGGTGACATCATGGGGGTCAGAGGCTTCTGGTTCTGGTTCAGCTTTAAGCTTCTGGTCCTTCCTGGTTTTACAACAAAAATAATATTAATATAAGCTGCTTGATTATTAAAGCTTCGATGAGCAGATCTCAAACACACCAACAGCCACGCAGAACTGAATCTGATCATATAAACACAGAACTTCTTCAGATTCTTGTTTTCCACTCTGCAGACTGCAGTCAGCTTCAGAGAGAGAAGCTGCAGCCTAGAGCGCCTCCTGCTGCACTGGAGGAGCTGTTGGGATTTGAACGGAAGTCTTTGTTCCAAACTGGGGGAGTGCAACCCCAACACGCTCCACAAACTGGGAGGAAAGGGGCCTGAGCTGAAGGCTGGGGAACCACTGAGGAGACGACAGGCTTCAGATGGAGGGCTAACAGTGGCTGGAAGCTAACGTTCCAGTAGCTAACCTGCTGATAGCATTAGCTAGTAATTGCTTGAAGCTAACTTGTTAATATTAGCTGTCCTAATGAATCACTGACGCTACAAAATCACACAAGATCTCAGGTAGTGCAGCAACGCAAAAGAAAACCCCAGTTCAGTTGGAGTCGCTGGGACGTCCATCAGGGTTTTGGATGGCCCAAAGGTTTCGGTGCCAGTGGAAGGAGAAGGACTTCTCTGCAGCAAACAGGAAGGGCGGGACGGACCTCTGTCAGTCTCAGACCTTATTTAGAAATGGGACCATTGCACTCCGGAAGTGAAGGGGGCGCTATTTCCTATATTATCCACGGTCTCCCGTTTTTATTTTTTTTAAAATCTGTGATATATTTTTACCTTTAGGAAGGATTTTCACTCTCAGCATTTATTTATTTATTATTTAATATTAATTTCAACATTACTGGAACCGTAAAAGATAAATGATCTTCTAAAACATTATATTTTTCCATTTTATAAATAATGGACAAATATAATCTAATAAATAATAAAGATTTTGTGCTATTCTGATTTAGTAATGTAATTATATTAGCTGTGTTACCACCCCACGCCACTAGAGGCAGTATCAGGCCCGAAAAGATGCCACTAAGGAGCAGATTTAGAAGTTCACAGAAAGCTACAGAATCTGTTAAAAACTGTGAGCTGCACTGAAGTAAATAAAAGAGAAAAGTTCAAATAAATGCTGAGAGTGAAAATCCTTCCTAAAGGTGAAAATATATCACAGATTTTAAAGAAAATAAAGACGGGAGACCGTGGATAATATAGGAAATAGCGCCCCCTTCACTTCTGGAGTGCAATGGTCCCATTTCTAAATAAGGTCTGAGACTGACAGAGGTCCGTCCCGCCCTTCCTGTTTGCTGCAGAGAGGTGGACTTGAGTGGTGGTTCTGGTCCTGTGTATTCAGTAAAACCTGAAGCGGATCACGCTTCCGGACCGGTCCAGGATCCATCTAGGTGATCTGCTGATGCAGCCAGGGTTGCTGCACAATCTGTCCAAGCAGGAGCCCAGGATCCATTCTCCTTCAACGGGTCGATTCAGAACCACACCAGGAGATTCTGGCTCCAACTGAACCCGAGCAGCTGCACGGTTCTGATGTTCAGAAGCGGGTCGCTGTGAATCTGTGTGTGTCAGTGTGTGTGTGAGCCTCTGTCTCCAGCTGCGTTTTAATCCAATCCGTATCGATCCATGCCAGCTCTCTGAAGGACTCGGCATCGTCTGAATGGAGCACCGTGTTATTCTGTTCGCTGCCATAAAGGGCAGTAGAGCCTCCAGAGCAGCAGATCAGCTTTCAGTCGATACACACACACACACACCCCTGCACACACACACACACACACACACACACACACACACACTGTCTCAGCGAGGCTTGGTTCACAGAAACACAACCAGGTCTGGTGTTCTAGTTTCACACAAGATTCAAGACAATCAGGAGGAAAATCTGTGTTCACAGCATTTTCAGGAACTCTGTCATCTGCATTGGGGTCAGAGGTCAGGAGACACGGAGCCCCAGGTCAGATTGGTGACAATTAAGGGAGATTTATCAGATTATCAGGAGCTTTGAGATGAACGACTGAACCTGAACGCATCCCAGGATCCTCTCTAAAGGTCCAGCTGTCGTCAGCTCTGGCGTTCCTCACAGCAGCATGTCGGGCCTGCAGCACATCAGGTTCATTACCGCCACCTGCTGGCCTGGAGAAGAATCACGGTGCTGACCTGAAATAATGACGTTAACCTGAAGTAACATCAGGAGAAACGGCGCCAAGATTCACTGATGTGGAGATTTAAACGGCTTCGGTCCGTAAAGTGACGAGAAGTCGGTCTGGACTAGAGTTTAGTTCGTTTACTAAAGTTACAGTTATTATCAGAAACAACAATTGAAGGGAGCAAACGCTGCAGCGACGAGGCAAGCAGCTGAAGCCAAACCAATGAAACCAGTTCACACTAGAGGTTAAACCAGTAAAGCTGACTAATGCGCTTCATTTGGCCGGAGCAGACCGAAGGTCGTTTCTGCTTTATGACGTCATCATGAAATATTACCTGAGATTCTGCAGGAACATCGTATTTTTCATCATGTTTCAATGAATCTGAGCCTCAGAACAGTTCTTCAATTGAACAGTTCTTCAATTGAACAGTTCTTCAATCGAACAGTTCATCTGTACATAAAGCAGTTCAATAACCAGAGAAGGATGCTGGTGAATCCGTTAGCCCTCCGTCGCAGGCAAACCTGACCTCTGACCTCCTGACCTGCGGCTCTGTTGCTCCGGGTGTAGAACCTGCTCCTCCAGGTTTCCCAGCATGCCTTGCTGCAGGGGGCGGAGCCTCCCGAGGTTATTCCCTGGTTAATGTGACATGTCTGTCGTAAGACTGGATTATTATGGTCATAATGTGGCGATTAAACAGGAAGAGACGGATGAGCACAGATCACACGGCGGAGGCATTATGGCCGCCATCCATCCAGATACCCCCCGCCCCTCATATCTATGCCCCTCTGCTGCTAGGCGTAAATCAGGCGGCCATCTTCATCACGGCGGCTCCATCAGCAGCAGACAGGGGCGTGGCCACTTCCTATCACATTCTGACTGTCAAAATAAAACAAATATAAAATCATAGTTTGCTGATTGTTGATCAGCAATAAATTCACTCTGTTATTATTAAACTATGACGTTTTATCAAACTGAGTCAAACTCAAGGCCCGGGGGCCGACTGTGGCCCGTCGTAGCGGTTTATGTGGCCCTGTCACATAAACACAACCTTCAAGTTAACAGCTGTGAGTTTCAATATTAGTTTATCAATCAAGCAACAGTTTTCATCAGTATTCTGCCTCATTACATGATCAATATTATTTCTCACCGACTGCAGAGACCAATGTTTATTAATACAGTTTGTTAGTGGATTGTTTAATCACGCTGTAATGGATAATAAACTATTTTAAATAAATTGTGTAAGTTATTTAAAATTTGTACATTACTGCCAGTTCTTTGCAGGCAGCCATGGTGGTTCTGACCCAGTTCTGATCGAGCTTAAACCTGTTCATTTTTGATCAATTAACTACACAGATTTTAAGGGTTTGAACAGAATACATTTCTTTTTTAAGCCTACAGTGGTCCTGAGCTGGAACCTTTGTATTCACGTGTTCCTGGTACGACCGTAATCTGACGCACAGCTACATCGGCTAGCAACCCGCGTCGTTCTGCATGGAGTTAGCATGTTCAGTGGCTTCCTCCCACTGACCTCTCAAGAGGTCAAAGGCCTCTTGACCTTTGACCTCTGGAGATAGGCAGCACCCTCATGACCCCAGAGGGATAAGTGGGTGAGAATATGAATGTAGCTGAAATCGTGCACGTCTTGGTTTTTATTCATATTACTAGTTTTTGGTGTTTTCTGCAGATTCTTACTTTATCAAACATCATTTTCTTTTATCAACATGACTTTGGAGGCTAAAAGCAGTTAGCCTATCAGCAACGCAATGCTAGCCTAAATTAGCATCTGAATGCTAACCTGTAGCAGCTAACGCTAATGTCAGCATCCACATTCCTAAAGAAGTTCCATGAATGATGAGAAAAACTCTGGAAAGATGAACAGATAGAAAAACATTTATGGAGAACCTGAAGATTAAAAACTATAAATATCTGAATTTCAGTTCATTTATCGAATAATTCAGCAGCAAAAAGAGTTTGGATAATTACTGGCCGGTTTCAGACCAGCTGCTCAGCTTGGCAGTTCTGACCCGGTTCATCAGATGAGGTTCTAATCTAATGAAACCAGAACCAATCCAGAACTGATCCAACCCTTGTGTTGTTTCCCTCCAGGTTCTTCCTGAAGTTCTTCCTGAAGTGCAACCAGAACTGCCTGAAAAACGCTGGGAACCCGCGGGACATGCGGCGGTTCCAGGTGAGTGCCCGGCGCCAAGTGTTCTGGTCGGGTCCATTAAGGCCCGCCCCCTGAACCTGCCTGTCCCCAGGTGGTGGTGTCCACGACGGTCAACGTGGACGGACACGTCCTGGCCGTCTCCGACAACATGTTCGTCCACAACAACTCCAAACATGGCCGCCGCGCCCGGCGCCTGGACCCGTCCGAAGGTAAGCCGTCCGTCAGAACCAGCAGATCCGACCCGGCTGCGTCCCGTAGGGTCCAAACGGCCCCACAGTGTCCCGTAGGGGTCCTGTACCATCCTGTAGGGCCCCGCTGCCCCATAGTGTGGCGTACGGGCCCTGTGATCCAGTTTCATCCTGTAAGTACCCCATAGCCCCGTAGGGTCCCCTCAGCCTTGTAGCGGTCCGTAGGGGCCCCGTGGCGCCCATAGTGGGGGCCCTGGGGCCCCATTGTCTCCAGGCTGGGATGTTTTCAGAGGCGATAAAGCTCCAACATCTGCTGCTGCTCCGTCTGCTGGAGCTCAGAGATAAACTGCCAGCAAACCGCCTGCCCCCCCCCAGCCTGTTTCTACCCCCCCCCCCCCCCCCCCGCCTGTTTCTACCCCCCTCCCCCCTCCTTTTGTCCTTTTGTCTGCGGCCCCTGAATGCGCCGCGCTCCGCTGCAGCAGCTGCAGCGTTTCTTTCGCCCATTGAGGTTTTCCGGCTTTCATCCAGATTTGTTGATGAACTTGGAGCGGCGACTTACTTGGAAATGTTGGTTCGTTTGTCGCTCGGCCGCCTTCATCTTTGACCTCTGACCTCTCAGCTTCCTCGTAGCTGGAAACTGAATTAAAACACGTTTTTCTGAACGCACCGCCATAGATCGGACCTGCGCTGTAAAGAGACTCTGTCTGGACCACCCGCCGGTCAGCGCCCATGTTGGCGTGGAGAGGTCAGAGGTCACATAGTGACGCTGTCGTTGTGTGTGTGTGTGTGTCTCCAAGCAGCCACGCCGTGCATCAAGGCCATCAGTCCGAGCGAGGGCTGGACCACCGGCGGCGCCACCGTCATCCTCATCGGAGACAATTTCTTCGACGGCCTGCAGGTCGTCTTCGGCACCATGCTGGTCTGGAGCGAGGTCAGGGCCATTTCCATGTCCGGTTCTGGTCCGGTCGGGTCTTTCCGTAACTCTGCTCCGGATCTGTTCCACTGGTTCTGGTTCTGCTCAGTGACTGGGTTCCTCTGAAAACTCTTTAACTTGTTTTAGTTTTTAACTGAGCAGTAGCCATTAAAGGGTCAAGGGTTAGGGTCTACCTTCTGCGGAATGCGGGTCGCAAACGTTCATCCAACCGGAACATCCAACCGGAAGTTTTCCTGTTTCATTTTCCAGGTTTTAAATCCCAGCTGGTGAAATCATGTGAAGTTTACTCTAGATCAGAACTAGAACCAGTGATTTGGACCAACGCTGCTCGAGCCATCGTCATCATCATCATCATCATCATCACACGCTTTGATCAGCGGCGCTAACTCAGATTGGAGGGAACCTCCTGCTTCTTTCATTCTGCAGAACTGGTCCAGCAACATCTAGACTTGTCGCTGGTCCAACTCACCAGAACCATAAAGGTTCAGTCCAGTTCTCCAGAGTTCTGCTGATGATCCAGTTACTGGACCCAGATGTGTGGGCCAGAGAACCCAGAACCCGATTCTACATGAGAATCCATTGAGCGGAACAGATCCGGCCGAACCAGAACCACACCAGAGCAGAACCTTTCATGGTTCTGGGTAGATATGTGGATCCTCAAGCTGGTTCCTGACATGTGTAACAACCTGACCCAGTTGGTGGTTCTGATTTCAGCAGACCTGGAGGGGAAGGGGGCCGGTTCTACAGGTTCTAGAACTAATCCCAACCCTGCAGTGATTGTGTTTTTACAGTGCATAATTGCCTATCCTAAAAGTGCATCATAATCTATATACCAAACTAGCCTTTCTGCAGAACCCCAGAAAGTTTTAGGGGCAGAAGAAGAGTTCTGCAAGGTTCTACATGGTTGGGTTGGTTCTGACTCCAGAACCGGTTTGGGATGATGATGATGATGATGATGATGATGACCTGGTTCTCCTCGGTTCTCCATGCAGCTCATCACGCCCCACGCCATCCGGGTCCAGACTCCGCCCCGGCACATCCCCGGGGTCGTGGAGGTCACGCTGTCCTATAAGTCCAAACAGTTCTGCAAAGGAGCGCCGGGACGCTTCGTCTACACCGGTGAGTCTCCATGGTGACGAATAACCTTCCTCACCTGTCTGCCTCCCCCTTCATGGCTCCAGGTTTATCTGCAGCCCGGTTCTGGTCCACTTGGTTCTGGTCCACCATCTATAGGAGAAGCCTGACGCTCTCTAACTGGAACCAGGACCAGGTTCTGACTGCAGTGATGTCATGAAGAGAAAGTTCTTCTCTCTGGTTCTCTTGGCGATAGGGAGGTTCTGGTTCTCTAGCTGGAACCGGACCGGCGCTCCGGGCCTCCCCAGAGCTCCCCCAACGCCTCTCTCTCCTCTCGCCCTTCAGACTCATTGTGCGCCGTATCTCGCTCGCCATCGAAGCGTTTACCGCCTGCGATTATTCCTCCGAATATCCAGATGTCATTCAAAGCAGCAGAAAGGTCAGATGAGGGCGGCGGCGAGCGATAAGTAAATGTCATGGCGTCGGGCACTGAAGGAGCCCGGCTTGTTCGGCTGTCTGTTAAACACCGTTTATCGTCTTCCAGCCGCCGCGGACGCTGACAATGGCCGACTGCTTTTGCAATGCTAATCTGAGATTCCAACCCAGATAGAGAGGCGGTTCTGCTCCTCGGGAACCCGGCAGGGGGTCCGGCACCACGCTCTCGTCGTGCAGGAGACGAGTCATTCAGGGCGGACCAGAATGTCCGTGGTGATGATTAAAGTTCTGGTTGCCCTCAGATGTTCTGATGGTTCTGGTTCTGACAGCACCGCTCATTTAGAAACCTACTGAGCATGCTCAGTGTAACTCCTGGTAGGTGTGTTCATCTGGAACACAGAACCAGAAGCGATATTTCTGGCTTCAGAATGTCCAGAACCAACAAACCCGATCCTGCAGCGTTGACCCGTCCAGAGCCATGAGTCTCCAGGTTTCTACAACAATCCTCACAGACATTCCTGTGAATCCTGGTAGCGACCCGTCTGATGTCCGGTCCAGATGGCCTTTCCCTCTTCTCCTGTCAGTGGCAGCTAAAGGTACCAAGCATTGTGATCGGAGCTTTGGGTTGGACCTTTGGGATCAGAGCATTTCTATCAGATTGTTTCCCACATTCCCGCCTGTCTTGCTCCCCTCGGCTTAGAGCAGCTTGAGGATTTGATCCGGCAGCTCCGCTCTGAGAATCTGGCCGAAGGCGAGAAGCGCGGTGAGGAATGACAAGGAGCCTGTAGCAGAGCAGGAGATAAACGGATTCCTCCTGCAGCTTTCTGCTCTTCATTTACACATCTCCACCGTTCCGACCACGTTCCCAGGCGGGAAATGCTTTTCCTCTCTTGCGGCTGGGTCTGGGAGCCGTTTGGATCCGTTTACTGACAGCTGATCGACCAGAGGTTTGTTGCTAGGGAACGGCAAAGGATCAATAATGGAGAGACAAACAGATTCAGGAATCAATAAATGAAGATGTTTCCCTGTCGGACACTTCTACTGTTTACTGTAGTACTGCAGCGTAGGGTAGGGTATTACGGTGTATTACGGTGTATTACGGTGTATCGCGGTGTATCGCGGTGTATTGCGGGGGTTAGGGTGTATTACGGTGCATTACGGTGTATTGCTGTGTATCGCTGTGTATCGCTGTGTATTGTGGTGTATCATGGTGCCTTACGGTGTGTTGCGGTGTATTACAGTGTATTAAGGTGTATTGCGGTGTAGTACGGGGGGTTAGGGTGTATTACGGTGTATTACGGTGTATTACGGTGTATCGCTGTGTATTGCGGGGGGTAGGGTGTATTACGGTGTATTGCTGTGTATTACGGTGTATCGCTGTGTATTGCGGGGGGTAGGGTGTATTACGGTGTATTGCTGTGTATTAAGGTGTATTACAGTGTATTACGGGGGGTTAGGGTGTATTGCGGTGTATTACGGTGTATTGCTGTGTATTACGGTGTATCGCTGTGTATTACGGGGGGTTAGGGTGTATTACGGTGTATTACGGTGTATTACGGTGTATCGCTGTGTATTGCGGGGGGTAGGGTGTATTACGGTGTATTGCTGTGTATTAAGGTGTATCGCTGTGTATTACGGGGGGTTAGGGTGTATTACGGTGTATTACGGTGTATTGCTGTGTATTAAGGTGGATCGCTGTGTATTACGGGGGGTTAGGGTGTATTACGGTGTATTACGGTGTATTACGGTGTATTACGGTGTATCGCTGTGTATTGCGGGGGGTTAGGGTGTATTACGGTGTATTACGGTGTATTGCGGTGTATTGCGGTGTATTACGGTGTATTGCTGTGTATTAAGGTGTATTACAGTGTATTAAGGTGTATTACAGTGTATTACGGTGTATTGCTGTGTATTAAGGTGTATTACAGTGTATTAAGGTGTATTACAGTGTATTACGGTGTATTGCTGTGTATTAAGGTGTATTACAGTGTATTAAGGTGTATTACAGTGTATTACGGTGTATTGCTGTGTATTACGGTGTATCGCTGTGTATTGCGGGGGGTTAGGGTGTATTACGGTGCATTACGGTGTATTGCGGTGTATTGCGGTGCATTACGGTGCATTACGGTGTATTGCGGTGTATTGCGGTGTATTACGGTGTATTGCGGTGTATTGCGGTGTATTACGGTGTATTAAGGGGGGTTAGGGTGTATTACAGTGTATTGCTGTGTATTGCGGTGTGTTAAAGGGGGTGTACACGTGGGGGGACTGATGGGTGCTGAATTATTTCAGCGTTTCCGGAGAGCTGGGTTTTCCCAGGAAAGTCAACCCCTCCCAGCTCCCTCTTTATTTCAGCATTTCATCACCACAGCTCCTCCTCTTCCTCACTCCTCTTCCTCCTCAGCTGCACCGGAGGTTCTGAATCGCAGAGACCCAGGAGGAGAGAAAACTGAGATGATGAAGTCAGACAACAGGAAGAGGAGGTCAGGTTTCAGGTTTGATTGTCTGAGAAAAAGATTTGTGGCCCCAACTAAAGCCAAACCGGACCTGACTGAGAGCGGGTCTGGTACCGGACCGGTTGGTCAGAGTTTCTGGTTCCAGAGCAGTAAACGTTCTGCTGGTTCTGATGGGTCTGGTGTTGAATCTGTGTCTGAGCCTGTCGGTCTCTGTTGGTTTGTGTTTCAGGCCCGGTTCTGCAGGAACTCTGGCATGTTGTGCTTATCGGACCTTTTCCAGAATGGCCGTCTTGATCCCTGGAGGTTTGCTGAGATTAGCAGCCCTTCAAAGTAAAGCGCTCGTTGTTTCCGGTTGATTGCAGCTGATGTAGAAAGTTCCCCTGGCATTTGATGCAGTTCCTCTTCGTATCCGAACGGAGCGTCAGATCATCTGCCGGTTCTGGTCCAGATGTGTGGATGAAGCTGTGGTGCTCCTCTCTGATCTGCAGCAGCGTCTGGATTTACTCGTGAATTTTTATTGTTTCATTAGTGTCAGAGTAACACATGGAGGTAATTATGTTGAAGCTGCTGCGGCTCGGCGGCTGACCCGCTCCTCGTCGTCATGGAGGCAGAATGAGAGCGACGCTCCGTCAGAACCATCCACAGCGAGCATTAGGACCGCTTCATCCCGACTGGATCAAGCCGATGGAAACATGAAGCTGCAGGCACTCCAAATGCTTTAGTTCAATTAAAATATAAAATTATTTCTTCTTCATGTTCTATTTGTCAGGAAATAACAGTTTATCTTTCCAGGAGGTGTTAGCAGCACCAAGCGGTTTCCTCTGAGTTGGAATCACCTCCTTCCTCCCGGGGCGTTGTGTTGAAAGCTCCCATCTGTCTGAGGAACTAAAAATACCAGCAGCAGATGTTTAAGGGAAGCTTCTCACCTGAGCAGCAGCTTCTCAGCTCCAGAGGAGTCACCAAACTCAAATCAACTGCCATCCGTGACTGACGGGTCGCACAGAACCTCTCAGATGACCCAGATAGCAGACGACACTATAAATCTGTCACCACAATCAAACAGGAGATGAATACTCTAGTAGTAGTTTGGGTGACCCATAGATTTGGGTGCCCCGTAGTTTGACAGTTTTTCCTGGTCTTTGAGTTGGTGCTTTTTACCGTTGAGCTGTCTATCAGGGACTTTCTGTCCTTTCAGCAGAGACACATTTCATAGAAGTCCACTTCAGGGACTTGTGGAACTAATGGTGAGTGATTAGTCGTTTCTGCGAGGCATTTTTAGCTGCTGTTCCTGAAAATAACAACTCGTCGGGTTGGAGGCCTATTTCTTCTAGGCACAGGTTATTATTGGCTAATTGGCAGACTGACGCCATCCAATCACAGAGCTCAGAGAAGACTCTTCAGGGAAGAAGCGGGAAGAGAGTTGGAAGGTAACCTGAGGTTCTCAGGTGGGAAGAGTGAGAACAAACTTAGAAAGTTGTCCTCATTGGAGGACGCAATGGGAGGTGATCGGAGACGGTCTATCCACTCTTCAGCGCTGACCTGCGGCGTTTCCTTGTCTGGGTGAGGAAATGGCGGAAGAGATGAGGAACCAAAATAGTAAAAAAGACAAACAGATCTTGCTGCTGGGAAGTTATTGGTTAAGGAGGCCAGACTGGTCGGCCCTCTGTTGTTGCCATGGCGTCTGAATGATGAACTGATGGATGGAGGAATGAAGCTGCAGATCAGATCCCTCAGTCGATGCCTTGTGGCCACTTGAAAACAAATAAGCATGTTGCCCCCATCATCAGTAGCGTTGGGCGGTGAGGCGGCGCTGACCCGCATCAACCACCGGGCCAGCTGGCGGCGCGCCGTCCAGGATGATCAGAGCAATACAGCAGGAAGCCACGTAGCGTCTGGCTGAGTGTTCCTGCCACTAACGCATCGTCTCCATGGAAATGCAGCGGTAACGGCGGCCCGGTCCGTCTCCTGGGTGGAGGACCGGAGAGAAGAATGGTGGATAAACACAGAGAGGATGAAGAGGAACCTCCTGAGATGTTCCAGGGCTGAAGCTGGACTGGGACCAGCATGTTTACTGGGTTCCTGAAGCAGTTTTCGTCCTGGTTGAACTGGTTTTATTTGGAGCTCCTCCGTCAGAATGCAGAAGTTTCTGTGCTGACGCTCAGCCTCGTCTCCTCTGAAGCTGCAAATCTAGCTTCGCTAAATTAGTTTAACACGGCGCCTACCTCCGCGCTCCGCTCCTCTTCCTCTCCTCGCTCTCTTAGCTGCCTAATCAGTGAGCGAGCCCATCAGCAGGACGCCGACCAACCATTTGATCCCCCAGCCAGCGGAGAGCAGAAAACCGAGAGGACCATAAACACTTGATTAAATATGGGAGGAATCAGCCGGAGCCGAGCGACGGCCGCCGCGTCCCCGCTCGCTCAGCAGCAGAGGAAAATCAATAGGAATTACCTGGGAGAAAGTGGCACTGATGCCTGGAATTGCAGCATATGTTTACACTAAATCAGGCAATCTGTCTTCATATGGCGCTGTAATGCGAGGGGTCGGCCCGGGGGCCGGGGTCGCTCTCCAGTTACCGCCTGTTTGGGGGAGGCAGAAGCGGTTCTCTGAAAGCGGCCAATGGAGTGCGAGGTCAAAGGTCGGCCAGATTTTAATGAAGAGACTCGTTTCTGTCAGCGGGGGGCTGATGCATCTCTGAATCTTTGTCCTGACATTCCTCCAGGAAGAGTTGGAACGTCGCCGTGAATCTTTGGCACGAAGAAGGGAGCATAAATATTCAGACGGCCTCAATCCAACAGACATGTCCTAGTCCAAACCCCCGGGACCGGGAACCAGCGGTGGGTTGGCCTGCGGGTGTTCTGAGGTTCTGCAGAGAACACGGCCGTGTTCTTTGATCTTTAAGGGTGGTCGTCATGGTGATGAGAAAAGGAAGAAAACCTGCAGAAGACCCGAGGCTGGGGTCAAAGTTCAGCTTCCACCCTGAATGTCCAGCCATCAGATCAGAGCTGATTAATGGATTACAGTGGCCTAGTCAAAGTCCAGACCTGAGAATTGGAGAATGCTTTAAAGTTTCCAGCGGGGCTCCACTGCCTCAGGACTCTCGGCTGAATCACCAACCAGAAGAGCGGGGTTAAAGGTCAAGCTTTTGGGAGAGGAGCAGATCTTCATCAACATATTTGGTGTTGGAAAGTAAAACAGAAGAAAAAGTTCTGAGGTTCATCGAGCCACTTGTAGGTGGGACTTTGACTAGACCTCAGCCGCTCCCATGGAGTTCCTGGCTCGCTCCAGAGGTTCCGATGTTCGCGGGCAGCTGATTGTTCCTCTTGGCTGCTCCTCCTCCCTCCAAAAAGTCTCTCTGGGATCCCGAGCGCCGCACGGCGTGAGGAGGTAATAGATTCTCTGTTTCCTGTCTGGGAGGCGGGCGCAGCAGGAAGTTGGCGGCGAGGGCTGCGTCCCTCAGCGCTCTGTCGCCCCTCACACATCATCATCCCCGCCTCAGCCTGAAAGCCCTTTTTCTCCTCCGCCGCCGCTCCAAACCTGCTCCGACAAATTTGATTTAGCAGCTCGCCGCGATCCCATTCCCGGAAAAGAAAACAAATATTGTTATAATGGTAATAACATCTATTCGGAGCGGCGGCAACAAACGGCGGCGCAGCTTTTGAAGGAGACCCCTCTGAGCTGCGGACGGCTGCCTTATTCTTATTCATGAAAGCGGCGGTTATGCATATTAGCACAAACTAGCTATTCTCCTCAGCAGCAGTTCAGGTGTCAATCATCCTTACAGGATACAAGAGGCAACAGCCACAGAGCCGAGGGGGCGGGATCGCCTGACAAATTGTCCCCAAAGTCAAATTTGACAGCCTTTTATGATTAATGGGCTTGATTATGGAGAAGTGTCTCCCTGAACTCATTTCCGGGTGTTTCTGCCGCTCCGGTCGCTGCTGCAGCAGGATGGCTGATTGTTGGTGGAGCTGAATGAGCAGAAGGAAAGAAAAGACGGTTTGGACTGAATTAAGGCGGAATGAGGCCATTCCTTAACCACCAGCAATTCTGCTACCAAAGACC
Source organism: Xiphophorus couchianus (assembly GCF_001444195.1). Lineage (NCBI taxonomy): Eukaryota > Metazoa > Chordata > Actinopteri > Cyprinodontiformes > Poeciliidae > Xiphophorus > Xiphophorus couchianus. Next base: position 74,887 of record NC_040236.1, on the reverse strand, counting down.
AGCCAGAGGACCGCCGGGTTCCTGAAGGGTTCTGTAGATTGTTCTCTTCATCGTTCTTTAGATTGTTCTCTAGATCCTTCTCTACGAAACATCCACATCGAATAGATCCAGAACCGTCCTGTTCTGGACCCGTCCTCAGGTCCGTTTCCACACCTTCTCTCTTTGTGGAAGTTCATCGTCCGGTGAAAGTTTCTCTTTGTTTCTGTGTTCTGGTGAAGTTCTACTGTTGGCTCTGGTCCATGATTGGTTCATACCGGACTGGTCTAGTGAGAGACGGAACCAGGCTCCAGAACAGTTTGGTTCTTCTTTCAGACGGTCCAGGTTGGTTCTGGAGGAACCAAGAGATTCTCTTTGTACGATGGAACCCGGAACCAGAGACCCGGCTGAGAAGCAGATAGGCAGAACCAATCGGGCCGAAGCTGAAACATTCGGAACCAGAACATCAGTAGAACTCAGAGAAGGAACCGGACCGGATGCTAAGTGCAGAACTTCTGAGCTGGTCATGTGACCGGGTTCTGGTTCTGTTGGGCTCTAACCGCCGTCCTGTCTCTCCCGCAGCGCTCAACGAACCCACCATCGACTACGGCTTCCAGAGGTTACAGAAGGTCATCCCCCGTCACCCCGGAGACCCCGAGAGGTTACCCAAGGTCAGTGCAGCGCCGCAGGTCAAAGGTCAGACTGCAGTCGGACCCACGACGCACCTGTCAGTCCGACGCCTATGAACCTGCTGAGTGGGTTCTGTCTGGTTCTGTTTGTTCAAAGCTCCATGGTTCGGTTCTGCTGGTCCAAGGGTTAGGGTGCTGACCGAGTCGGGTTCTGATCCGTCTCATCAGGGAGGTCCAGATGTTCTGATCCTTGAAGCAGAAAATAATCAGGATTTTATTTCTTTTGCTTTGAAGGAAAATTTTTTTTTAAATCACATGCAAAAATGCTACAAAATAAAATGTATTTAAAATGTTCTAAATGCATTTATATCAGTCTCCAATGATATTATATATATAATTATGCTTTTATAATAACTCTAAGTACATTTAATCAGTTTTTTCCACATTTTTATTTCAATTTGAACGTTTCCAGCTCCCTGATTGGTGCGTTCAAATATTAAAAGCTGAAAACTCCTGCAGCCTGTAAACGCATCATCTAGCTGCTGGGTCTGGGTTCTGGGTCCAGAAAGAAACTGATGGAGGTTTTGGGAGGATGACAAAATAAAATAAAATAAAATAAAAATATGCCTTAAAATCTTTGTAGAAAATCTTTGTAGTCCCACACAAATATAGAAAATGTAAAACAGAATAAAGACGAAGTCGTTCAGGTTGTTAATTCAAGCAGGAATGATGGGAAAAACTGCAGCTGGACGTTGGCACCAACATAGGCGTCGGGGGTATATGATATCTGATGTCTGATATGTGATGTCTGATATCTGATGTCTGATATGTGATGTCTGATATGTGATGTCTGATATCTGATGTCTGATATCTGATATGTGATATCTGATATCTGATGTCTGATATCTGATGTCTGATATGTGATGTCTGATATCTGATGTCTGATATCCGATGTCTGATATCTGATATGTGATGTCTGATATCTGATATCTGATGTCTGATATCTGATATGTGATGTCTGATATCTGATATCTCATGTCTGATATCTGATGTCTGATACCTGATATCTGATATGTGATGTCTGATGTCTGATATCTGATGTCTGATATCTGATATGTGATGTCTGATATCTGATATCTGATGTCTGATACCTGATACCTGATATGTGATATCTGATATGTGATATCTGATATCTGATGTCTGATATGTGATGTCTGATATCTGATATGTGATATCTGATATCTGATGTCTGATATCTGATGTCTGATATGTGATGTCTGATATCTGATGTCTGATGCCTGATATCTGATATGTGATGTCTGATATGTGATGTCTGATATCTGATGTCTGATATCTGATATCTGATGTCTGATATCTGATATCTGATGTCTGATGTCTGATATCTGGTGTCTGATATGTGATGTCTGATATGTGATGTCTGATATCTGATGTCTGATATCTGATATCTGATGTCTGATATCTGATATGTGATGTCTGATATCTGATATCTCATGTCTGATATCTGATGTCTGATGTCTGATATCTGATGTCTGATGTCTGATATCTGATGTCTGATATCTGATATCTGATATGTGATGTCTGATATCTGATATCTGATGTCTCATATCTGATGTCTGATATCTGATGTCTGATATCTGATATCTGATATGTGATGTATGATATGTGATGCCTGATATCTGGTGTCTGATATCTGATATCTGATGTCTGATATGTGATGTCTGATATCTGATATGTGATATCTGATATCTGATGTCTGATATCTGATATCTGATGTCTGATATCTGATATCTGATATGTGATGTATGATATGTGATGCCTGATATCTGGTGTCTGATATCTGATATCTGATGTCTGATATGTGATGTCTGATATGTGATGTCTGATATCTGATATGTGATGTCTGATATCTGATATGTGATGTCTGATATGTGATATGTGATGTCTGATATGTGATGTCTGATATCTGATATCTGATGTCTGATATCTGATATGTGGTGCCTGATATCTGATATGTGATGTCTGATATGTGATGTCTGATATCTGATATGTGATGTCTGATATCTGATGTCTGATATCTGATGTCTGATATGTGGTGTCTGATATGTGATGTCTGATATCTGATGTCTGATATCTGATGTCTGATGTCTGATATCTGATATCTGATGTCTGATATCTGATATGTGGTGCCTGATGTCTGATATGTGATGTCTGATATCTGATGTCTGATATCTGATGTCTGATATCTGATGTCTGATATGTGATGTCTGATATCTGATATCTGATATCTGATGTCTGATGTCTGATATCTGATGTCTGATGTCTGATATCTGATGTCTGATATGTGATGTCTGATATGTGATGTCTGATATCTGATGTCTGATATCTGATATCTGATGTCTGATGTCTGATGTCTGATATCTGATGTCTGATATCTGATATGTGATGTCTGATATCTGATGTCTGATATCTGATATCTGATGTCTGATATCTGATGTCTGATATCTGATATCTGATATGTGATGTATGATATGTGATGTCTGATATCTGATGTCTGATATCTGATATCTGATGTCTGATATCTGATGTCTGATATCTGATATCTGATATGTGATGTATGATATGTGATGTCTGATATCTGATGTCTGATATCTGATATCTGATATGAAAGAGCTACATTTACGTTAGTCTAGTTTCTGGTCTTTTTTCCGCCTTATTAGTGCTGTTCTAGCGTGGAGGTTAGCGTCCTGTTAGCAGGGAGGTTAGCATGATATTAGCAGGGAGGTTAGTGTCCTGTTACTGGAGAGTAACATTAGCGCTGTGTTAGCGGGGAGGTTAGTGTCCTGTTAGCAGACAGGTTAGCACGGTATTAGCAGGGAGGTTAGCGTCCTGTTAGCAGAGAGGTTAGCGCTGTGTTAGCGGGGAGGTTAGTGTCCTGTTAGCAGAGAGGTTAGTGCGGTATTAGCGGGGAGGTTAGCGTCCTGTTAGCGGAGAGGTTAGCGCTGTGTTAGCGGAGAGGTTAGCACGGTATTAGCAGAGAGGTTAGCGTCCTGTTAGCAGAGACGTTAGCGTCCTGTTAGCGGAGAGGTTAGCGTCCTGTTAGCAGAGATGTTAGCGTCCTGTTAGCGGAGAGGTTAGCGTCCTGTTAGCAGAGATGTTAGCGACCTGTTAGTGGAGAGGTTAGCGCTGTGTTAGTGGGGAGGTTAGGGTCCTGTTAGCAGATAGGTTAGCGCTGTGTTAGCGGGGAGGTTAGCATCCTGTTAGTTGGGAGGTTAGCTCTGTGTTTCCGGGGAGGCGGCGGCGCCTAGCTGAAGCTAACTGAGGCAGATACCGGCAGGCAGCAGCAGCTGCTGCCTCAGATGGACTCTGACACTCCAAAGCAGTTTCCAAATTGAAACCATTTATCAAAATCTGACATCGGAGATCCAGTCCCTAAAAAAGCAGTTTATTTGTAAATTGATACTAATAGTGAGCGCACATCGTCTGGCCTCTGCGGCGGCCTGATTTACAGCCTGCTCTGCTCCTTTGAAATATTTATTTATTCAGAAGAAAACTCAATAAGCCCTGGGATCGCCTGGCTCCCAGACGCTCCGCGGGTCGGAAGCCCGGCGGGGGGAGGAGAGCCGCCGTGAGCTGACAGAGCGCCATGTCGGCGGCGGCGGCGACGGCGGGTTAACTGGAGCTGTCACTTCTCTTTAGTTTTCACCTGCAGCTGCCACTCCGCCACGCAGGGAGGAAGATGGAGAGAGATGTGAGGACAGATTGATTCGATGTTGGCTTCGGCTGCAGGGAAACGAGTTAAACTGAATCTGGGAACAATCAGAGCAACAACAGCTCTGCTGTCCTCAGAACCACTTCATAAATACAGAACGCAATTATTAAGAAAACTAAATCTGATTATCAGGTAATAACGACCAATAGTTCAGAATATGGAAATGAGGCCAAATTAGCTCTTATTCATAAAGCATAAAAAATTATCTGAGATAATATTTCACTATATACTGTCTTTATTTGCTGGCATTATGGAAAACAGTGATGCTAACTTTAAGCTAGTTAATCCAAATCGTTTTAATAAGAGAAAAATATATTAGTACCAACTTATTACTAATTTAATGATTATGAAACACTGAATAAATCCTGAATTATTTAAACATTTTAAAGAAGGTGTGGTTAGCTGTTAGCATGCTAGCTGTTACCGACACAGAGATAATGAAGACTATAGTTGGAGCATTTCCATCCAGAAGAGACAAATTAAAGAGCTGATCCAGGAGAAAGGTCAGAGGTCAGCCAGTCTCCAGTCAGACCGACCGGTACCAGCAGAACTTTAGTCTTTATCAACGATCAGAGCCAATTTTCCTCATTAAAATCTGTTAAAAACATGAGAAAATATCCATAAGCTGCTTAAATCTGATCGATGCAAAGATCCAGAGCAGAGAGATCTGGATGAAGCAAAGCTGAAACGTGTTTGGCGAGTAGCGTGCGCAGCTTTAGCTCTGACCTTTGACCCCATGCTGACTCGCTCAGCGCCGGTCCAATCCGGGATTATTAACTCCATGAATGAGGAGATTTCCACTCTTCATGGGGAATAACGAGCCGAGCCGGATTCATGACAGGAATTTCAATGTTTCCCTGTGAATCACTGCTCCTCTTCCTCCTCCTCCTCCTTCTCCTGGAGGGCCGGGGGGCCAGGGGGGTTCTATCTGAGGCTCTGGGTGATTTATCATTGTTAGGGCCGCTGTCTGATGGCTTCTCCTCCAGGGTCACGATGCTCCTGCTCAGAGCCGCCCGTAATTAAACCCTGAGAAACGGCTGGAAAATAGAGCGAAGAGGAGGAAGAGGAGCAGGAGGAGGAAGAGGAGCAGGAGGAAGAGGAGGAGGAGGAAGAGGGCAGAAGTCAGGAAACTCTAATCCCACTTCCTGTAGCTGAAACATTCCTGATGGTTGGAGACTCCAGATCATCAGAGCTGTTGTCTGCTGGTTTCCAGGTTTCTCCAGGATTTCCAGGGTTTTTCAGGATTCTTCAAGGTTCCACATAAATAACTCTGCAGGGATTTTAAGACTTTAATACTTTTCTGACTTATTTTCTTCATGTTGTAGCTTGTTTTAATATTTTCCCCAAACCCTTTAGCAACAGTCACAAACATGAATATTTATGACTGTCATCATTCAGTAAATAATGACATCATTTAAAATGTCTTTATGACAACCTGACATTAACCAAGAATCATCTGTTATAAATATGTCATAACAGCTATTAATGATCAAAATTTAAAACATTTTATATTTTTGTGTATTATTACATAACCCTGTTGTTTGTTGTTAGTCTTAACTATGACAGTCATGAGACCATTATAATAGTGACATTAATATTTTCCTTTACACATTAAAATAGTTACAGATGTTATTAAGTGTTATTAGTGTCAAAAGCTTTAATAACACAGTCATTAACACTGAACTACTTATAACTACCATCATAGCTGTAATTATACATTTATTCCTTTATACATTGGAATAAAACAAAAGATAATTTGTTCTTCAAACAGAAGGTTCAACTTCTGGTCAGCTTATTGTAACGCTAAAATACTGATTGAAAAACTAAAACAGAATGAATTATTCTTTAACTGAAGGAAATCAGTTCTTTTAACAGTCCTAACATTTTTGCTCTGATCATGTCAGCCATCTCCTTGGTTATAGTCTAACGTTCTGATAACAGAGACCTTCTTCTAGTCTTCATGTCCAGGAAGCAGAACTTTGAAGGAAATGCTCAGAAATTATAGCTGTTCTTGTTATAGTTAATCATGGTGAATTCAAACTTGGTGAATCTCTTCAGGACATTCTCACAGTGGGTGGAGACTCAATCCACTGAGGTCACTTCAAAAACCAATAAACAAAAAACAATGTGATCTTAATTATATAATATATTATATATTAAATACCATTTAAAAATGTCCCTTGCTGCACCCTGTCAGGGTGGTAGACTGGCAGACAAATGTCTGGTTGTTATAAAGTGCAATTATTAATACAATTAGCATAATGACTAGAGCTGAGCAAAATTATTCTGATCAAATATTTGTTTGGCAGAAATTCATACAGCCTGTTATTCAGATTGCATCATTTAATGTATAGTTTTAGGGTCTTTTCACTTAATGAGCATTTGAAATTATTTCCAACCAGATACTCTGGCTTATGGATGTTTGCAAGAAGTTTATTAAATAAATAGAATAAACACCAGTTTTTCATTTGACAACAATTAGTTCTCTAAAACGTAACTTGTTAACTGGTGGATGTTAATTCCTGCTCCCCCTTACCTGTCCCCCCTCACCTGGAGAAAATAGTAACACAAAAATGACTTACCTAATTTCCTTGGGGATATTTCATCTGCTTCTTCCTCTGGTGGCTGGTCCTCATCATCATCCTCCACACCTGTAGCTCGTCTTCATTAGCCGCCTTTGCCCCCCCCCCATGTGTCCTTAGGCTGAAACGGGTCTTTATGTGGATAAAGTTGCCAAAGCAAACAACACAAGCACCATGTTGCATCAGCCAAGTTGCTAAATAAAACACATAAAGGATAACTTTGACTAACATATTAGCTTTTAATTTGTCAGATTAAAATTAGAGGGAAAAAACTTATTTACCTGCCTATAAAATATGTTTAATATTAAGGGCTAACGTTACAGTAATGTAGTTTAATAACTTTAGCTAACATTAACTTACAGCAAGGTAGCATTAGCTTGAATGGCTCATAGCTAACATTATAAAGAAAGAGAACATAGTCAATGTTTTATTCTCAAATAAATAATAATAAATGTAAAGTTAATAAAACATATACCTGATATGTATTAGGCGGCACTTTGTCTTCTTTTTAAACAGCTCTGGCTGTTAGAACTTGAGACCAACAAGATGAAAATTTCTTCTTCACCAAAACACTAAACGCCTGTTTGCTGATAACTCTGTTATTAAAGCGTTTGACTCTAATAACATCTGTAACTATTTCAATGTGTAAGGGAAAATATTAATGACACAATTATAATGGTCTCATGCCTGTCGTAGTTAAGACTAACCATAAATAATTACAGTAATGTAATAATACTCAAAAATACTTATGAGATATTTATGACAAATGATTCTTGGTTAATGTCATGTTGTCATATCAAAGACATTTTAAATAATGTCAACTTTGCATTAAAAGTGTCATTATTTACTGAATGACACTTTATGACGACAGTAATAAATATTTATGAAGACTTATTCATGTTGTTATGTCAGTTTTTGCACAACCCTTCAAATAAAGTTATCATATTTTAGTTTTACTTCATTTTTCTCAGTATATTTGTGTTTCAGGGAGAATTGTTCCACTTCCATTTATCCACATATTAATATAAGTATAAATATTATTATTTATACTGGTTTGGATTATTTAGATTTTGCAAATCTTTTTTAATTTTTTTCCCACTATACTTTATTGTTTGTGTTTTAATCATCTATTTTTTCAATAATATTCTAATTACTAATATAATATTATATAATTTCTGTTAAAACATTTTATTAACATTAATAAAAGATTAGTATTTTATAAAAAGGGTTAAATAAAGTCTAAAACATTAAAGTTCAGCTTCTGATAAAACAGAGATTAAATTCAATCCAGAGTTTTAAAATAAAAATGAATTAATATTTAACTGATGGAAAAACTTATCTCCTTTCCGATGAGCCAATTAACCAATCAGCAGCCAGATCCTGCTGGGAGCTTCAGCTTTATCGGATCGATCCGACAGGAAAGCCATGGACCAGTGGGGTGTGTGTGTGTGTGTGTGTGTGTGTGTGTGTGTGTGTGTGTGTGTGTGTGTGTGTGGCAGCTAGCAGCCAATTAGCAGCTCTAACAGCTGATCCAGAAGCAGCACAAACTGAAAGTGTCACTTAGACACAAAATCTGTTCATTCAAAGACAAATAGAGGAAAAAGACGTGAAGGACATTCTGTCTGTTTGATCAGGTCAGGATTTATTGATCAATGTAGAATACAAACACACCTGGAAGCACCTGGAAACACCTGGACAGGTGAATTCAGAGAGCTGGTGATGGCAGCATCATGGAGGCCTCAGAGGTGTCATTAACTGGAGAAGGATGCTGTGTCTGTCAGGGTGTAATGAAAACACACACACGGTGGAGTGTGGGTGTGTGTTTGTGTATTTTACACAGCAGCTGCTGAGTCGTGGCGTCTCCGCTGCTGCAGCCGAGCGAAGGAGACATTAACTAACTTCTGTTTTCTAATGGAGATTAATGAAGCCACAGGAAACACACACACTCAGGGTAAGATCCAGAGACGGCGTTTCATCTGAGAGGTTGATTAGTTTGAGTCTGAGAGAAAACAAAAAGGTTAAAGTGAAATAAGAGGAAGAGGAGGAAGATGATGAAGATGAATGGATGGCGACCAGAGAAGGAGGAGGAAGAGGAGGAGACGTTCAGTGAGGATGAGGAATGTTTGGGATGAAGAAGACTTTGTTCTGCTCTGGGGAATCAAAGCGTTTGATTGGTCTGATCAGTGACAAGTTGAGGATGTTCATCATCATGGAGGAGCAAAATCAACCGGGCCTGACGGAACCGGGTTGTTGATCTGAAGAACCCTTGAAGATCCCAGGAGACGCTCTTCCTGCAGGAAGTGACCCGGTTCTGTTCTGGATGACGGCCAGAACCAGAACCTGCACCGTACAGAGCTAGGTGTTTTCCTTCTCTCCGACCTTTGACCTTTTCTCAGCTCGGGTTCCCTTGGGACCTTTTCTGTTTGGATGAATCCAATTTCATCTTCTCCCGTCTTTTTGCTGCGGCTGATCTGTTGCCATAGCAACCAGATGAATGCCGTCCTCCAGTCAGAGCAGCCATGTTCTGATCCGGGTTTTCTGTCATTCTCAGGAGGTTCTGCTAAAGCGGGCCGCCGACCTGGTGGAGGCGCTGTACGGCATGCCGCACAACAACCAGGTGAGCCCGACCCGGACCGAGCCGACCCGACACACAACCCAAGGTTCTGATCATCAGTTCCGGGACCAGTCACAGATTGGTTCTGAAATCTTTAAAAACAGTCTAAGGTATATCCTAAACATCAGAACCGGCCCGATCGGATCATCCAGTCGTGCTTCCGTCCAGTCGTGCGGTCGTCCAGTCGTGCGATCGTCCAGTCGTGCGGTCGTCCAGTCGTGCGATCGTCCAGTCGTGCGGTCGTCCAGTCGTGCGGTCGTCCAGTCGTGCATTCGTCCAGTCGTGCGGTCGTCCAGTCGTGCGGTCGTCCAGTCGTGCATTCGTCCAGTCGTGCGGTCGTCCAGTCGTGCGTTCGTCCAGTCGTGCGGTCGTCCAGTCGTGCGTTCGTCCAGTCGTGCGGTCGTCCAGTCGTGCGTTCGTCCATTCCTGCGGTCGTCCATTCCTGCGGTCGTCCAGTCGTGCGATCGTCCAGTCGTGCGGTCGTCCAGTCGTGCGTTCGTCCAGTCGTGCATTCGTCCAGTCGTGCATTCGTCCAGTCGTGCGGTCGTCCAGTCGTGCTTTCGTCCAGTCGTGCATTCGTCCAGTCGTGCGGTCGTCCAGTCGTGCGTTCGTCCATTCCTGCGGTCGTCCATTCCTGCGGTCGTCCAGTCGTGCGATCGTCCAGTCGTGCGGTCGTCCAGTCGTGCGTTCGTCCAGTCGTGCATTCGTCCAGTCGTGCATTCGTCCAGTCGTGCGGTCGTCCAGTCGTGCGTTCGTCCAGTCGTGCGGTCGTCCAGTCGTGCGTTCGTCCAGTCGTGCGGTCGTCCAGTCGTGCGTTCGTCCATTCCTGCGGTCGTCCATTCCTGCGGTCGTCCAGTCGTGCGATCGTCCAGTCGTGCGATCGTCCAGTCGTGCGTTCGTCCAGTCGTGCATTCGTCCAGTCGTGCATTCGTCCAGTCGTGCGGTCGTCCAGTCGTGCGTTCGTCCATTCCTGCGGTCGTCCAGTCGTGCGTTCGTCCATTCCTGCGGTCGTCCAGTCGTGCGTTCGTCCATTCCTGCGTTCGTCCAGTCGTGCGTTCGTCCAGTCGTGCGATCGTCCAGTCGTGCGGTCGTCCAGTCGTGCGTTCGTCCAGTCGTGCGGTCGTCCAGTCGTGCGTTCGTCCATTCCTGCGGTCGTCCAGTCGTGCGTTCGTCCATTCCTGCGGTCGTCCAGTAGTGCGTTCGTCCAGACGTGAGATCGTCCAGTCGTGCGTTCGTCCAGTCGTGCGTTCGTCCAGTCGTGCGGTCATCCAGTCGTGCATTCGTCCAGTCGTGCGATCGTCCAGTCGTGCGTTCGTCCATTCCTGCGGTCGTCCAGTCGTGCGTTCGTCCAGACGTGCGGTCGTCCAGTCGTGCGTTTGTCCAGTCGTGCGTTTGTCCATTCCTGCGGTCATCCATTCCTGCGATCTTCCAGTCGTGCGGTCGTCCAGTCGTGCGTTTGTCCAGTCGTGCGTTTGTCCATTCCTGCGGTCATCCATTCCTGCGATCTTCCAGACGTGAGATCGTCCAGTCGTGCGATCGTCCAGTCATGCGTTCGTCCAGTCGTGCGTTCGTCCAGTCGTGCGATCGTCCAGTCGTGCTTCCGTCCAGTCGTGCTTCCGTCCAGTCGTGCGATCGTCCAGTCGTGCGTTCGTCCAGTCGTGCGGTCGTCCAGTCGTGCGTTCGTCCAGTCGTGCGTTTGTCCAGTCGTGCGTTTGTCCATTCCTGCGGTCATCCATTCCTGCGATCTTCCAGTCGTGCGTTCGTCCAGTCGTGCGATCATCCAGTAGTGCGATCGTCCAGTAGTGCGTTCTTCCATTCGTGCGTTCGTCCACTCGTGCGATCGTCCAGTCATGCGTTCGTCCAGTCGTGCGTTCGACCAGTCGTGCGATCGTCCACTCGTGCTTTCGTCCAGTCGTGCTTTTGTCCACTCGTGCGATCGTCCATTCCTGCGATCTTCCAGTCGTGCGGTCGTCCAGTCGTGCGTTTGTCCAGTCGTGCGTTTGTCCATTCCTGCGGTCATCCATTCCTGCGATCTTCCAGACGTGAGATCGTCCAGTCGTGCGATCGTCCAGTCATGCGTTCGTCCAGTCGTGCGTTCGTCCAGTCGTGCGATCGTCCAGTCGTGCTTCCGTCCAGTCGTGCTTCCGTCCAGTCGTGCGTTCGTCCAGTCGTGCGGTCGTCCAGTCGTGCGTTCGTCCAGTCGTGCGATCATCCAGTAGTGCGATCGTCCAGTAGTGCGTTCTTCCATTCGTGCGTTCGTCCAGTCGTGCGGTCGTCCAGTCGTGCGTTCGTCCAGTCGTGCGTTTGTCCAGTCGTGCGTTTGTCCATTCCTGCGGTCATCCATTCCTGCGATCTTCCAGTAGTGCGATCGTCCAGTAGTGCGTTCTTCCATTCGTGCGTTCGTCCAGTCGTGCGGTCGTCCAGTCGTGCGTTCGTCCAGTCGTGCGTTTGTCCAGTCGTGCGTTTGTCCATTCCTGCGGTCATCCATTCCTGCGATCTTCCAGTCGTGCGTTCGTCCAGTCGTGCGATCGTCCAGTAGTGCGATCGTCCAGTAGTGCGTTCTTCCATTCGTGCGTTCGTCCACTCGTGCGATCGTCCAGTCATGCGTTCGTCCAGTCGTGCGTTCGACCAGTCGTGCGATCGTCCACTCGTGCTTTCGTCCAGTCGTGCTTTTGTCCACTCGTGCGATCGTCCATTCGTGCGATCGTCCACTCGTGCTTTCGTCCAGTCGTGCTTTTGTCCACTCGTGCGATCGTCCATTCGTGCGGTCGTTCACTCGTGCGTTCGACCAGTCGTGCGATCGTCCACTCGTGCTTTCGTCCACTCGTGCGATCGTCCATTCGTGCGTTTCTCCAGTCGTGCGTTCGACCAGTCGTGCGATCGTCCATTCACCGTTCGTCCATTCACGTGTACGTCCATTCATGCGCTCATGTCTATCATGGCTCCTGGTTTAGTTTTCTCTGTCCTCAGATGAAACCTCCGTCGTCAGCAGTTGTTGGATTATTTCTGGGTCAGGATTTGTGCCGTTTGGCTCCGTGCTTCCTTTAACCGGCTGGCCACGGCCTTGTCCAAGTCTGACCCGTGTCCTCCCTCTCCGCAGGAGATCATCCTGAAGCGCGCTGCCGACCTGACCGAGGCGCTCTACAGCGTGCCGCGCAGCCACAACCAGCTGCCGTCGCTGGCCGGCTCTGCCGCTCACTCTGGCATGATGAGCGTCAACTCCTTCAGCAGCCAGCTGGCCGTCAACATCAGCGAGGCAACGCAAGCCGACCAGGGTGAGCCGCCCCGCGTTTCCTCCCCCTCAGCCGACCGGGGTGAGCCGTCGTCCGGTTCTCCCATCCAGCAGCTAACCAGTGAGGTGATGGGAAACCTCGTAACTCCACCGGTTCTGTTGAAACACGGCGAGGAGCTGCAGCCTCTGATTGCTGAATAATGAAATCTTTTACGCCACGTAAATAACGTCAGCATCTCACATCCACTTCCTGGATCAGAGTCGGACCCAGAACCAGAATCAGAACCCAGCTGCTCCAGAAACAACCAGGAAAATACCTGGAGGTCAGCTGCAGACAGTCCGGATCAGAACCAGAACTCAACTGGAAACAAGCAGGGAGTAGATCAGAAAGTAAAACTCCAGATGTTGACTTTGCTCTGCGGTCTGGTTGGTTCTGTTGGGATCGGACCAGCAGGAAGCAGCAAACACATGTTTCTGATTCAGGAAGTGGATCTGCTTCCCACGCCGTCCAAACTCTCACACCAACAGACACATGTTTCCTATCGGCTGATGGGAATCCCCGAGGCCGGCAGGGTCAGGGGTCAGGGAGAGGGAGTGGTGATGTCACAGCAGGAAGTTCCAACATGGAGGGAAGAAAAAAACTATTTCATTCCCGTCTCTACCATCAGAACGCTGAACCTGGGAAAGTATTCACCCCCCAAAAACACGTGACTTCTCCAGAGTGAAAATAACATTGGATGGATGCTGCAGCATCTTAATCAGATGCAAGTCCAGACTTTGACTAGGCCATACCAAAACATTAACAGTCCTGAGCATCCAGAGGACTTGCTGTTGAACCTTTACACATCCAGGAGTACAATCCATGACTCCAAGTGGTCCTGAAGCATCCCAGACCGTGATACTGCCACCACCATGTCTGACTGTAGGTGCAAAGTTCAGGCTTTGATCTGCAGAGGGCGCATTAACAAATGAAATCATAAGTGAGAAACCCTTTTATTTATTTTAGCTTTGTCTCGTGTTTGATGATCAGAAACAGCAGCAGGACACGACAGGTTGTGAATACTTTGTTTTTGTGATGGCGTTCCTCAGTACATGTCTGAACAAGCTTCCTGTTTCTCCTTCTTCAGGTTATTCCCGTAACTCCAACAGCGTGTCACCGCGTGGCTACGTGCCAAGCTCCACGCCGCAGCAGTCCAACTATAACACCATCACGTCCTCCATGAACGGATATGGCGCCGCCGCCATGACCAACCTGGGCGTTCCCGGCTCCCCCGGATTCCTCAATGGATCCACCGCCAACTCTGCTTACGCAAGTGAGTCAACGCCGGAATCAAACCTTCAACCAGCAGAGAGACGTGCAGTGATGAGGAGCAGAGATCGACTTCCTCACTCTTCATCCCTGGGAGAGGAGCAACTATGTGGGACTTTGGTGGTGCTGTCAGTGAACGCTTCCTGTGAAGGAATGTTGACCTGGAAATGTTGGGGTCAGGGAAACTCGCAAGGGAACGTGGGTTTAGTTAGCCATGAACTCAGACATTCAGGAAAGATTCAGGTATTCTTCAATCTTTAGCCTCATTGGTAGAAAGTTTAGAGGAAGGTCAATGTTTCACCTGTCAGTTACACTGTAAACACAAAGTCTCTGATCAGAGGTTTGGTTTTCAGATGCTGAATCTCTTAGGCTTGTTAAAACGTACAGATCTGATCTAAAGAAAGAAATGACTTCAGATCTTTGTCATTAGCTGCTGTTAGCTTGTGCTAGTGTCAGTAGTGCAATTGTAGGTTACAGTCAACCAGATCTTAGAATCAATATTTGGCAGATTTCCTAAACTGTATCTTTTTAAAATTAATACTTAATAACTAACTTTATCTCTTAGCTTTAGCATGCTAATGGTATGTTTAGCATGGTAATGTTAGTCTTAGCACACTAAAAATGTTATTAAAATTATTTTAATATAAAACTGAAATATCAGAAGAAATGCTTCATGTTATTTTCACCTTAAAGCAAAATGTAAGAAGTTAAAATTATAACTAGCTGTAGGTCTTGGCTTTGGGATGCTAACACTATTATTAGCATGTTAATGTTAATCTTACACACTAAATGTTATTAAATTTAGCTTTACATGTTAGAATAAATTATTTAATGTTTTAACTCAAGGAAAATTTTGGAAGTTGAAATAATTATTTGTAGGTCCTAGCCTTATCATGCTAAAGCTTTCATTAGCATGCTAATGTTAATGTGAGCACAAAGGTTAAAGTTAGCTTTATTTCACAGCTGGTAAGGGTTAGGGTTATAAAACATAAAGCTTCACATATAGTAGAAATACTTCAAAACCATAAAGAAGAATTTAGCTGTGGGAAAGCCGTAGAACATCTCCGGTGAGGATCAGAGTTCTGGATGGAAAACCTCTAGAGCAGGATGAAGATGATGGGTCCAAGCTGATATGAAGCTTCAGAATCAGGCAGCATCACGTTGCATGGATGAGGCAAACGTCGTGTGTGGGGTCCAAACCGAGTCCGCCCGGACTAAAGCTCAGCAGGTGAACAGGAAGCTGCTGCTCACACTGTTTGCTGCAACAACTGATTTTCATGTCTGCAGCCGGAGGGTCAGTGGGGTGTTTTAATGGTGTGTTTGTGGTGTTTTAATGGTGTGTTTGTGGTGTTTTAATGGTGTGTTTGTGGTGTTTGAATGGTGTGTTTGTGGTGTTTTAATAGTGTGTTAGTGGTGCGTTTGTGGTGTTTTAATGGTGTGTTTGTGGTGCGTTAGTGGTGTGTTTGTGGTGTTTTAATGGTGTGTTTGTGGTGCGTTAGAGGTGTGTTTGTGGTGTTTTAATAGTGTGTTAGTGGTGCGTTTGTGGTGTTTTAATGGTGCGTTTGTGGTGTTTTAATGGTGTGTTTGTGGTGTTTGAATGGTGTTTGTGGTGTTTTAATGGTGTGTTTGTGGTGTTTGAATGGTGCGTTTGTGGTGTTTTAATGGTGTGTTTGTGGTGTTTTAATAGTGTGTTAGTGGTGTTTTAATGGTGTGTTTGTGGTGCGTTAGTGGTGTGTTTGTGGTGTTTGAATGGTGTGTTTGTGGTGTTTTAATAGTGTGTTAGTGGTGCGTTTGTGGTGTGTTTGTGGTGTTTTAATGGTGTGTTTGTGGTGTTTGAATGGTGTGTTTGTGGTGTTTTAATGGTGTGTTTGTGGTGTTTTAATGGTGTGTTTGTGGTGCATTAGTGGTGTGTTTGTGGTGTTTTAATGGTGTGTTTGTGGTGTTTTAATAGTGTGTTAGTGGTGTTTTAATGGTGTGTTTGTGGTGCATTAGTGGTGTGTTTGTGGTGTTTTAATGGTGTGTTTGTGGTGTTTGAATGGTGTGTTTGTGGTGTTTTAATGGTGTGTTTGTGGTGTTTTAATGGTGTGTTTGTGGTGTTTTAATGGTGTGTTTGTGGTGCGTTAGTGGTGTGTTTGTGGTGTTTGAATGGTGTGTTTGTGGTGTTTTAATAGTGTGTTAGTGGTGTTTTAATGGTGTGTTTGTGGTGTTTTAATGGTGTGTTTGTGGTGTTTGAATGGTGTGTTTGTGGTGTTTTAATGGTGTGTTTGTGGTGTTTGAATGGTGCGTTTGTGGTGTTTTAATGGTGTGTTTGTGGTGCATTAGTGGTGTGTTTGTGGTGTTTGAATGGTGTGTTTGTGGTGTTTTAATAGTGTGTTAGTGGTGCGTTCGTGGTGTGTTAGTGGTGCGTTCGTGGTGTGTTTGTGGAGTGTAGTGAAAGCACCCGCCAGGAACTCTTTGTTGTTTTGGCTGCTGTTTCTAAAAGCTCAACAAGTCTCAGAGAGACTCGTTTAGACAGCAGTGAGCTCAAACCGTGTCTCCATGCCAGGCGATGCGGTTGTCCCCGGTGACCAAACAACGCCTGGCCGCGCTACAACTTCCTGCCGCCAAGACTTGGTGTGTGTGTGTTTGTTTCTAATACCTTGTGCAGACCATTTTCCTGACATACTACGTTGTGGGGACCCACTGCTCCTTGTGGGACCGAAGCCTGGGCCCCACAAGGGCAATTGCTGTTTTTGGGTCAGGGCTCAGATTTAGGACTAAAGTGTGAATTGAGTTTTGGTTGGTTAGGGTTAGGGTAAGGTTTAGGCTGTAGAAATGAATGGAAGTCAATGGAAAGTCCCCACAAAGACAGCCACGCAAACGCGCGCGTGTGTGTGTGGGGGGGTTGGGGTGTGTGTGTGGGTGTGTGTGTGTGAACACCATCACACATTGTCCACCTCCTCCTGTCCATTCCTCCATCCCTGCTCCTACACTAACACACTAACTTCCATCATGCTTTCCTTCGGTCTGATCCATGAACTACAGGAACAGGAAACATGAAGGAATGTGGGGTTCTATGAATCACGTTACATTCCAGCTTCTTTCCTCACCGCTTCATGTTTTGATGAATCATTCACATAATCTGTGAAACTCCAGGGAAACTTTGAAAGGAACAAATCCATGTTTTCCAGAGAAAATTTCTGCTTATGGCAGAGAGACGTTCAGAGCTAAATGTAGAAAACATCTTTAGTTAACAACTGATGTAGAGGCCAGCCGTTCCTGAACGCATCGCCCTCTGTTGGTCCCTGAATGCATCTAACCCTCTGGCAGAATTTCTCTGGAAATGTTTGGACTGTTCCTTCACTGAGAAAGAAACTGGACAGCAGGTGGATTTACTCCTCACACACACCTACCTGTGCAGGGGCGGGGCTCCGGCTCTCTTCAGGTGTCTTTATTCCTTCAGGTTATGGATCAACTTTGCTCCTTCAGGTCGGGGTCCTCCTCCTCCTCCTCTTCATCTTCACCTCCCCTACACCCCTGCATGACTCACCCGTCACCCCTCGTCTTCCTCACCTACTCCTCTTCCTCTGCCTGATTCATTCTCTGTCCATATGATCTCCGCAGTCAAGCAGAAGAGCGCCTTCGCCCCCGTCGTGCGGCCTCAGACCTCCCCGCCCCCCACCTGCACCACCACCAATGGCAGCAACCTCCAGGGTGAGCATCCCCCCCTCCCCCCCCGTTAGCCCCTCCCTCCCGGTCCCTGGCGGGATGCCCAGCATCAATCAGAAGTCAAAGTTGATCCATAACTGGCAGGAAGTTCAGTTCACATTCTGCTGAGTCGGTCCAAAGAACAAGGAAAGCTTCTGTTCGTGATTCTGACCCAGACCCAGATCAGAACCTCAGAACCCAGAGCGGTTCTATTCCGGAGCAGCGGCCACCTCAGCAGAACTGCTGCCTCCAGACACGTTCTTCTTCTGTGGTTTTACTCATTTCTGGTTTAAACTGGAGGAAGACGAATCATGAAGCCAATATTTACCAGCATTACCAGAGAATATTTATCATGTAATAAGTAACTTATGTTTGTGATGGTAGGATCTGCCACCTGCTGGCAGGAATGGAGAACTGCATTTGGCCCAAATTTACAGAAATAACGGCGCGTTCTGTTTCCACGGTCCCTGAGGCGTCGTTCCATGCAACAAATGCACCGCAGCTGCTGAGCCTCACCCTGGAGCTGAGGGCCACACGGGGCCACATGGAGCCACCATGGAGCCACATGGGGCCATGGGGCCACCATGGAACATTTACACAAAAAAATATTTCATTTGGCATCAAGTTTCTCATTTTAGTTCAGGAACAAGAGCAAAAATCTTTAAGAAACATTTTTAATACTTTACAATAGAAATGATTTCATTAACTCTCCAAAAATGTCTCGTGTTTTTTCAGGCTCTGGCAGATACGTTTATGATTGAGATGATTTCTGATGAAACTCAGAGGAAGAACTAAAAAGTTCACCAAAATAAATCATCTGTATTGAGTTATTTTTCAGTATCAAGTTTAAGTAAATGAAGGTTTAATCTTAATAAAGAATAATTTTATAAATGCATTTCAGCAAGAGGATAAAATGACATAAAGTAATTCAATTAAACTGATAAACTGATCAAATTCATTCATAGGATTTGATTTTCTTAGTTTTTTAAACTAATTTCTAAATATTCCAGAAATGTGAAATGTTTTTAACCGTTAGCATATTAGCCTGTTAGCATGTTTTTGACGGGTCACTGTCTGTGTATTTCAGCCATGGCCGGCCTCATCGTGCCCCCCATGTGAGGAACTGCTGAACCAGAACCGCCAGCAGCAGGACTTCCCGGACGGACCCTGCTGGTTCTGCTCCTCTGGAACTGGACGGGTCCAACGGCAGCTGTGGTTCTGAAGAAAATGCAAAACAGAACATTTCCTCCTCCACAGACCGGACATTTGGGTTTCCTGGTACCAGAAAGCGGTTCTGGTTCCGGTCCAGCTGGTCACACGCTGCTCCTGGTTTGTTCCTCCGCTGATGCACATCTGGATCTTTTGCTGCTCCTCCAGACGTTTGCAGCTCCAGAGTTGGTTCTGTTGGACTCTAGAGGTTCTCCAGAACCCGTCCTGGTCCCAGTGGATCCAGTCGGACCTAGTCCAGTTCATTCTGTTTGGTTTGTTTGAATCCGAGCCGGACCAGAACGTTCCGGTCCAGCGGAGTGTTTTCCTTCTGGTCCCATGCCGTCCGCCATGTTTGTTTCCTCAGGCAGGAAACAGGAAGCTGCAGAGGTCAGCTTCCTGTTTCCTGCTCACGTTTCTTTCTGTAGTCCGGTTCGGTTTGTGTCCGGGTCTGACCCGGTTTTGTTCCTTGTGATTCTTTTCCATGTTTTTCTGAGCGATTCGATCCATAAACCTGGAAATCTTTTAGATCCTGTAAAAACACAAACCAAGAAAAAAATCCTGTTTTTGTAAAAAAAAAAAAAAAAGAAAAAAAAATCAGGTGGCGATTGACCTCAGAAAGCAGGAAGTAAAACTTTCATCACTTTTGTACAAAAAGCTTTTTTCCGATATTTAACTTTTTGTAAACGACTTTGTGTTTTTGCTGCTTTTCCTCGTCGGTGTTTTATTGTGAAATCTATATTCTTGCTTATTTCTAAATGCACTGTCATGGTTGGAGCACTAAAGAAGAGAAACGATGAAACCACAAACCGTCCCTGCCACGACAAACCTTTATGCTAACCTCATAATGTCACGCAATACTCCAGGACATTCCAGGATATTCCAGGATATTCCTACATCAGGGACAGAATGGTTGGTTCTTTTTATGAGCATCAGATTTTAAAACGTTCTGTCCCCTGATCCGGATCGTCAGAACCGGGTCCAGGTTAGATCTCCAGAAAAAACAAAGGAACATTTTAGCAACATCAAGAACTTAAAGTTATGAAAATTTGGTTAAAATGTTCAAGTTTATGAAGTTATTTGTTGTTTCTGTTTTGTTTCTGCAGAGAAAAGAGAATATTTCAGTTTTCAGGATTTTCTCAGGTTCTCCAAAACTTTCAAGGTTTTCATTTCTTCACTCCCAGCCATAAGAAATGATTCTGAACATTAATATGAGATCCTGTGAAGTTTCAGTGAAAAACTGATTATTTTAGCTTTAATGTCGACGTTCGCTCCACGTCTGGCTCCGCTCTCAAAATGTTCCATTTCCTGAACTGCTCCAGGTTTTTCAAGGCTTTTCAAGGGAGCATGGTTGATGGTGACTGGGAATAAAATGCTGTTTCCATGGGAACCAGCAGCTCCAGTTACTTCCCCCTGAACTCTGCGACCTAGGACCAGCCGTCTCCAATCAGGTTCTCAGTTCAGAAAGGTTTTGTTTTCTTCAATGTGAAAGAGGCCAGAGGTTTATGATCTTTGTGAAATATGAAATATATCAAAGTATATCAAAGCACAATGTTTACTTATTGTCTTTAGAACGGACCCCCGGGGCGGGTTGGGGCCCCCGGCCCGGGGCCTGGGTTTTTCTGTCTCCGGCTGTAAATTGCTGCATGTCTTCTGTTCTCAGATGTTTGCTGTGATTCGTGCTTTTTGTACAGAAAAGGTCTAATAAAGATTAACGTTTGGCTTCAAGCTGCCGTGTCTGGACCTCTGCTTTCTGCCGGGCCCAAACCGCTGGTTCTGAAGGCCCGGTTCGGTTCCACTGTTCTGGACTCATCTGAACCAGCTGTGAAGCAGGAAAACAGCTGATCCTCTCCGGGTCGGTTCGGAAACGATGGTTGGATTAAAATCGTCTGAATGTGACTGACCTGAGATCAGCTGACCTGCTGCTCATCCAGGAGTCTCAGCCTCCTGGTTCTGGTTCTGATCAGGTTTCTGTCTGTAGATTAATGAAAATGCTCCACTAACTGACTGACTGGTGCTCAGTGCTTCCGACTGAAGGAAAGATCTGACTGAGCCCTGGTTTCTTCCAGGTAATTAAAGGTGATGCTGAGATTAATGTGAAATAATCTATTTCATCTTCATGAAGCCAGGAGGAACATTTAAACTTATCCTGATCATCATCTCCCTGTTTAATGCGCCTGCTTCCTGTTTAACTCGCCTGCTTCCTGTTTAACGCGCCTGCTTCCTGTTTAACTCGCCTGCTTCCTGTTTAACGCGCCTGCTTCCTGTTTAACGCGCCTGCTTCCTGTTTAACTCGCCTGCTTCCTGTTTAACTCGCCTGCTTCCTGTTTAACTCGCCTGCTTCCTGTTTAACGCGCCTGCTTCCTGTTTAACTTGCCTGCTTCCTGTTTAACTCGCCTGCTTCCTGTCTGATTAACACAGTTCCTGAAATAAATGGACTTTTTTTTTTTCCTCTGAAGAGTTTTTGCGGCGCTAGCGGCTCGTATTTTTTCGACAGTAGGCAGACTGGAAGGAGGGTGAGGAGAGGGGGGAAGACATGCGGCAAAGGTCGTGGGGACCGGGAGTCGAACCCGCGACGTCCACGTCGAGGACTAAGGCCTCCAAACGTGGGGCGTGCTAACCCCCTGAGCCACCACAGAACGCACCATAAATTGACTTTTAATAATATCCTAACTTATTGAATGGGTTTGTATTATCTGAATGTCATGTCCAAGCTGGATCGCCAGGTTCAAATATTTATGTTTGAGATAAATACACTTAAAAAAGTCACAAGCCACTCAGCTATTTTCATATGATTCGGCTTTTTGATATTTCTAAGTGTTTTTCTAAAAATCACAATTTAAGTTCCATTCAGATTTTGGCTGTTTTCAGTTTTACAGGAGTAACTGATGCTTTCTCAAACTTTATTGATTTATTACAAACAGCAATAAATCCGTTTCTTCACCAGTTTGCGCCTATTCGTGAAAATTTCACTCTGCAGAAATAATTTACGTATCAAAATGGAGCCCCGGCTGTCTGCTTTGAGGAAATATAATTGTCATTGTCGTAGGTTTTATGGGTTTTTTAAAGTGTTTAGCGCTTCCTCCATCGGGCTCCATGTAACAGAGACATTTTGGAGTCGCTCCGCCTCCTGAATGGCTGCAGGTAGAGACGCGTTTTTAGCTTTTGACAGTCTTAACCCTCACACTTCAAGAACGTTTCGGATTCTAGTTAGTTAGTTTAAATGAGAGGAGTCAGTTTAAGATGATGTTCTATCAACATATTAACATGCTAACAGATGCTAAAGGGAGCCATGATTAACTGTAATCATAGAATTTATTTGAGAAATATTTATTTTAGATGTAAATCCAATACAGTAATAACATTGTAAACTGTTGATTTTTTAATTTTTTTTATTTTAAACTATCGTCACACGGAAGTCGCTATGTTCTTCACGCTGCAATGCCATCCATCCATCCATCTTCTTCCGCTTATCCGAGGTCGGGTCGCGGGGGTAGCAGCTTCAGAAGGGAGGCCCAGACTTCCCTCTCCCCAGCCACTTCTTCCAGCTCTTCCGGGGGAATCCCGAGGCGTTCCCAGGCCAGCCGAGAGACATAGTCTCTCCAGCGTGTCCTGGGTCTTCCCCGGGGCCTCCTCCCGGTGGGACGTGCCCGGAACACCTCACCAGGGAGGCGTCCAGGAGGCATCCTGACCAGATGCCCAAGCCACCTCAACTGGCTCCTCTCGATGTGAAGGAGCAGCGGCTCTACTCTGAGTCCCTCCCGGATGACTGAGCTTCTCACCCTATCTCTAAGGGAGAGCCCAGCCACCCTACAGAGAAAACCCATTTCGGCCGCTTGTATCCGCGATCGCGTTCTTTCGGTCATGACCCAAAGCTCATGACCATAGATGAGGGTGGGAACGTAGATCGACCGGTAAATCGAGAGCTTCACTTTTTGGCTCAGCTCTTTCTTCACCACGACGGACCGGTACAACGCCCGCTTAACAGCAGACGCTGCACCAATCCGCCTGTCGATCTCCCGCTCCCTTCTTCCCCCATTCGTGAACAAGATCCCGAGATACTTAAACTCCTCCACCTGGGGCAGGACACCCCCCCTGACCCGGAGAAGGCACTCTACCCTTTTCCGGCTCAAGACCATGGCCTCGGATTTGGAGGCACTGATCCCCATCCCGGCCGCTTCACACTCGGCTGCGAACCGCTCCAGCGAGAGCTGCAGATCACGATCTGATGAAGCCAAAAGGACCACATCGTCTGCAAAAAGCAGAGATGAGATCCTAAGGCCACCAAATCGGATCCCCTCAACACCTTGGCTGGTCTAGAAATTCTGTCCATGAAAGTGATGAACAGAATCGGTGACAAAGGGCAGCCCTGGCGGAGTCCAACTCTCACCGGAAACGAGCCCGACTTACTGCCGGCAATGCGGACCAGACTCTGACACCGGTCATACAGGGACCTGACAGCCCGTATCAAAGGGCCCGGTACCCCATACTCCCGGAGAACCCACCACAGGGCTCCCCGAGGGACACGGTCGAACGCCTTCTCCAAGTCCACAAAACACATGTAGACTGGTTAGGCGAACTCCCAGAACCCTCCAGGACCCTGCCGAGGGTGTAGAGCTGGTCCAGTGCTCCACGACCAGGACAAAAACCACACTGCTCTTCCTGGATCCGAGGTTCGACTATCCGACGGACCCTCCTCTCCAGGACCCCTGAATAGACCTTGCCAGGGAGGCTTAAGAGTGTGACCCCTCTATAATTGGAGCACACCCTCCGGTCCCCCTTTTTGAACAGGGGGACCACCACCCCAGTCTGCCAATCCAGGGGAATTGCCCCCGATGTCCATGCGATATTGCAGAGTCGCGTCAACCAACACAACCCTACAACATCCAGAGCCTTAAGGAACTCCGGGCGTATCTCATCCACCCCCGGGGCCTTGCCACCGAGGAGCTTTTTAACCACCTCGACGACCTCGCCCCCAGAGATTGGAGAGCCCAACCCAGAGTCCCCAGGCTCCGCTTCCTCAGTGGAAGGCATGTTGGTGGGATTGAGGAGGTCTTCGAAGTACTCTGCCCACCGGCCCACAATCTTCCCGAGTAGAGGTCAGCAGCACACCATCCCCACTATAAACAGTGTTGGTGCCGCACTGCTTCCCCCCGAGACGCCGGATGGTGGACCAGAATCGCCTCGAAGCCGCACGGAAGTCTTTCTCCATGTCCTCTCCAAACTCCTCCCACGCCCGAGTTTTTGCCTCAGCAACCGCCCGAGCCGCATGCCGCTTCGCCCGCCGGTACCCATCAGCTGCTTCCGGAGTCCCACAGGCCAAAAAGGCCCAATAGGACTCCTTCTTCAGCCTGACGGCATCCCTCACCGAAGGTGTCCACCAACGGGTTCGAGGGTTGCCGCCACGACAGGCACCGACAACCTTGCGGCCACAGCTCCGACCGGCCGCCTCGACAATGGAGGCACGGAACATGGTCCACTCAGACTCCATGTCCCCCACCTTCCCCGGGACGTGCTCAAAGTTTTGCCGGAGATGGGAGTTAAAGCTCCGTCTCACAGGGGATTCCGCCAGACGTTCCCAGCAGACCCTCACAACACGTTTGGGCCTGCCAGGTCTGACCGGCTTTCGCCCCCACCACCGGAGCCAACTCACCACCAGGTAGTGGTCAGTGGACAGCTCCGCACCTCTCTTCACCCGAGTGTCCAAGACATACGGCCGCAGATCCGATGAAACGACGACAAAGTCGATCATCGAACTGCGGCCTAGGGTGTCCTGGTGCCAAGTGCACATATGGACACCCTTATGCCTGAACATGGTGTTCGTTATGGACATTCCATGGCGAGCACAGAAGTCCAACAACAGAACACCGCTCGAGTTCAGGTCGGGCGGGCCGTTCCTCCCAACCACGCCCCTCCAGGTCTCACTGTCGTTGCCCACGTGAGCGTTGAAGTCCCCCAGCAGAACAAGGGAGTCCCCAGGAGGAGCACTCTCCAGTACCCCCTCTAAGGACTCCAAAAAGGGTGGGTAATCTGAACTGTCGTTCGGCCCGTAAGCACAAACGACAGTCAGAACCCGTCCCCCCACCCATAGGCGGAGGGAGGCTACCCTCTCGTTCACCGGGGTAAACCCCAACGTACAGGCGCCGAGATGGGGAGCAACAAGTATGCCCACTCCTGCCCGACGTCTCTCACCTTGGGCAACTCCAGAGTGGAAGTATGTCCAGCCCCTCTCAAGGAGACTGGTTCCAGAACCAGAGCCATGTGCCGAGGTGAGACCGACTATTTCTAGCCGGAACCTCTCGACCTCACGCACTAGCTCCGGCTCCTTCCCCACCAGAGAGGTGACATTCCACGTCCCAAGAGCCAGTTTCTGCAACCGAGGATCGGACCGCCAGGGTCCCCTCCCTTGGCCGCCACCCATCACACAGTGCACCCGACCCCTATGGCCCCTCCCACGGGTGGTGGGCCCATGGGAGGGGGGTCCATGTTTCCTCTTCGGGCTGAGCCCGGCCGGGCTCCATGGGTAAAAGCCCGGCCACCAGACGCTCGCCATCATGCCCCCCCTCCAGGCCTGGCTCCAGAGTGGGGCCCCGGTGACCCGCGTCCGGGCGAGGGAACACGAAGTCCAATGTTTTTATCTGTCATTGGGGTCTTCGGGCTGCGCTTTGTCTGGTCCCTCACCTAGGACCTGTCTGCCTTGGGTGACCCTACCAGGGGCATGAAGCCCCAGACAGCATAGCTCCTAGGATCATTGGAGCACTCAAACCCCTCCACCACGATAAGGTGGCAGCCCAAGGAGGAGACGCTGCAATGCATTCTGGGTAAATGACAGTGATGAGTAACGACCTTTTCATTTTGAACCAGAACTCTTTGAAACCGATGAAATCACAGGATGTGATGAAGATGAGGAGGAGGAAGAGTTAGCCATAGCAGCTGCTGCTGCCTTCAGGTTCATAATGAAACAATGAATGAGACTCACCTGGTCACCCGGTAAGTCCTTCTGTAGCTCTGTGTCCGGCTCGGTAACGGCTGCTTAGGGTCCGGTGTCGGTTGTGGTTCCACATCCAGTACAGGCAGCAGTAGCTTTAGCTCCGTTAGCATTTCAAAGCGCGCCCAGCACTGCCTGTTTCTACGGTACGGAGTCCTCGAGGGGACATGGGGAATTTTTTATTTTGCGTTCCCTCGCAATATGCTTACTGCAATATTTGCTGGTCTATTTTGTATACAGTCATGAATGTCAATTAACATTTCATATATAGACATATTTAAAGAGCCTAAATGGTGGTAGAGCGCCCCCCTGGGTTAACTCGGGGAATCTCTTCTGCCCGTGTGTCAATCATCTCCAGGTCATTTCTTTGTTCTGTGATTTATTCCATTTTCATTATCATGCTTCAAACTTTACAAGGACTGACCAGGACAAACTGCGCTTCCTCATACACACGACGCCAGTCACCTTCTCATTCATACCTGGTGACGTCACGCCCACATCGACACACCCACCACCCACCACCCACACCCAAGTGTCCAGTCAAATCAATAATTGCTTATTTCATTCGTATGGCTCTTACAGAGCCTGAGTGAAAATATGTTCATTATTATTAACTCTTTGGTGCAAAAAACTGATTGAAACTCGATTTATTCACACAATCAAAACTGTCTCATTACCCGCGATAATAACTCAGAAATAGTCCAAATAGTTTAGATGTATTTTTATTTCTTTCCTACTTAGGGAAAGTTTCTGTTTATATCATGGGTTTCAGGGTTTCCCGCAGTGTATTATAAGCCTGGCAGCCCGTCATGCTTTACTAGCCCCCCGCCAGGCTAAGCATTGCTTGTTTTTGTTTTTAGAAAAATTAATAATAATTGGTTATAACCATTTGATCCAGATTGCAAGCATCTCTGTTGCTCTGAGCGTTTCACTGGCAGAGCAGATTTATTCCTAATAGATATGTTTATAGTTTATGTATTTAAAGCCGGCAGAGCGGACCAACCACTCCGCTGCAGCCTCAGCGCTTTGCCACGATCTGTCTAAAGTTTACCTCAGCAGGATCACACTCCTCCTTTCACACAGCTAAACTGGACGCAGGCTGACCTGTATGGATATTTACATCAACCCCCTGTGAGGAATCATGTTTCTTTGGCGAACTCCACATCAAGGTCAGAGTCTAAAACCCGCTGTGTTAGCTCTGGTTGTGCAGCTCTATGTGAACCACAGGAATAACTTGTAGTGGCTTTCAGAGGAACGTTGAGGAGCGGTGAGAATGATTTATATTTGTGAACAAAGAATGATGTGGCGTTTACATCTCAACAAGCTGCCCAGCGTGTGGCGCTGTTTTTCCTGTGAAGTTCATGTCTGTGTTCCGGGTTGGCCGGAGCGTTAGCGGTTAACGAACCAGCGCTAACCTCATCATGCAGGTTCAGCCGCTGGTTTTATATTATTTTATGATTATTTTTAGTATTATTTTTCCGGCAACATGATGCTCCAAACCATACCAAATGTTTTGTCCACTTAGTCAGCCAGAGTTAATGCGCGCAGCTGTGTGGAGATCTGAGAATCTCGTCCCTTAAAACTCCAGCAACCAAAACAGTTTCTGTGTCTCTTATTAAAACTCAACAGACAGAAATGTTAGAGCTACTAAAGCCACATTAGCAGCATTGAATTAAATCTCCGTTTGTTGCTCATCATCAGTGCAGCAGATTGAACTCATCCTGCAGGGCCGGTCCAAGGCTGCATGAGGCCTGGGGCAGAATCTGACCTAGGGGCCCCTCTTGCTGCTAAAACCATCAGCACCTCTAACAGCTTCTGGGTTGGATTTAATCTGGGAGAGAGAGAGTAGATTAACTGGCCAACCTGAAAACAATCAGTTATAATTACAGTTCATTCATTTGTATTTATGAACAAACAGCTCAAAGTCAAAGATTAAACTCACAGCATCAGATTGTTGCTATGGTAACAAAACAATCCAACGATGAAGATTGTTCTTTGAACTTTTACAAAGTAAACTTGCCAGCTTCTTAAAATCTTACATATAAATGTTAATTTAAAATCTTTTAATTTATGTTGAAACCACTAAATCAAATTTAGCAGCATTGATCATCTCAATAATCAAATATTACATTTATATATCTGTGTTAAAATATGAGCATTTATGGCCCCTGAAGCCCTGGGGGCCTCATGGAGCCACTGACTTCATTTGGATTAAACAGAAGTGAAAATAATTGATACTAATTCTAATTGTGTTTTTGATCTGTTGTTTTTAAGACTAGTTTTGGGTTTAAATATAGTTTCACTGGAGATGTTTTCCTGTAACATTTAATCACCCAGAAATATTTTTTACATTTTCTGTCAACTTAACATCTTTAAATACAAAAACATGGTGGGAGGAACTTCCGGTTTGAGCAGAGCCATGTGAGGACACGTTGAACTGAGCTCCGACTGGACCCTCAATTTTGGCACAAATTAACTCAATTTCAGCGCTGGTCTTGCATCAGACTAAGAACATTACTTCTTAAGGGAGCAAAAAGGTAGGCATACACCAGCAAAATGCCCAAACATCGTAACCCCCAAATCGAACCCCAAGAAGCTAATGCTAGCGGCCATGACGAAGTGCTAACTGCTATTGGTGGACTGCGCGGTGAACTGATGGCCACGCTAACAACTACGGCTAAGGTTCACACAGATAAACTTCAAGAATTACAATGTGCACTGGGAAAGATAGAATCCAAAATTGATGACACCATGGGCCGCGTTGCGGAACTTGAGACTGCTACTGCGACCCACTCGGATTCGATCCATGCTATGGAGGTAGACATATCGGCCATGAAACAAGAGCTAGCAACCCTGAAAATTCGCTGCGAGGACCTGGAGGCCAGGTCCCGTCGATGCAATCTGCGTATCGTGGGTGTAAAAGAGGGGCGTGAAGAGGGGAAGCTTATGTCTGGCTTTGTGGCTGAACTTCTGAAGGAGACATTACAGCTTGCTTCGACTCCACTCCTGGACCGGGCACACCGCACTCTGCGCGGTAAACCAGTCAGCGGAGAGGCGCCTCCGCGAGCCATCGTGATCAAATGCCACTACTTCAACGAGAGGGAGGCTATTTTGAGGAAAGCAACAGGGAGTAAACAACTTACCACCAAGGACGGCGACAAGATCTTGGTTCTCCCTGATTATACTATGGCTGTCAGTAAACAACGTGCAGCTTTTAACGAGGTCAGGTCTCTCCTGCGGGGTCTTGAGCGTGTCCGGTATGGCCTTCTTTTTCCGGCTACGCTCAGGATCACCACCCCGGAGGGTGAAGAGCATCGCTTCAAAGACCCTTTAAAAGCAAAAGAGTTCATATCCACAAAGCTCTCTTCAGGGAAATGAGTACCGCCCGGGTCGGACGAGCATGACCGCTGCACAGTTGAGGGGTTTTGTTCTTTCTTTCAATCAATGGGGATCCAGTCGGGTCCAGGCTGTCATGGTAAGCGGATACACTTACGGGTGTAGAAACTGTAAATACCGGGACCCGGTGGGAAGCTCACACGGAGCTCCCTTCCCCCCCTTCTTGTTCTTGAGATTTAATGTTTTATTTTGGATCTGCGGGAGAGGGGTCATGAATACGTCAGTTTTTGTGTTCCAAGAGTTATGGAGTTTGAGGTTTGTGACTGTGTTCTTTGGTTTGTTTAATTCCACACATCCATTATTATATTCTGTGTATTTACTCTGTTTTATATGGTTGACTGCTTTTGTTGCGTGGGACACTGAACTGAGATTTGACAAACAAACAAGATGGCTTTACAACTCTATCAATTCAAAGAGTTATGAGTGTTTGCAATAGGTTTGAACCAGGAGTGGCATGGGTTAGCTGGAATGTGAGGGGTCTCAATAATATAATTAAAAGAAACAAAGTATTTATACATCTTGATAAGTTGAAGACCAAGATAGCATATTTGCAAGAAACGCATCTGTTAAACAAAGAACATAACAGGCTTAAGAGAGGAGGTTTCACCCAGATATATCATTCTAACTTTAACGCTAGAGGCCGGGGGGTAGCTATCCTTATGCACAGGGATGTCTCTTTTGAGGAAACCTCCGTCATCAGAGATAGGGATGGTCGCTTCATTATTGTACAAGGTAATCTATTCAATATTCCTGTTGTTCTTGCTAATATTTATGCTCCAAATTGGGATGATATGCAATTCTTCAAAAACTTGTTTTCGCTCCTCCCATGTTTGGACTCGCACAATATAATCATAGGCGGGGATTTTAATTGTGTTCTGGACTCTTCTATTGACCGATCAAATCTGATACAGAGGACTGGCCAATTGAGCAACAAAGCAGCTCATTGCATCAACTTATTCATGCAGACGTACGGCGTTGCTGATCCTTGGAGAGTCAAAAATCCAACCTTGAAAAAGTTCTCATTTTTCTCCCCCCCACACAAGTCTTATTCAAGAATCGACTACTTCTTATTGGACCAGAAACTCATGCATATGGTGGCTTCAGTTGATTATGAAGCCATAGTCATTTCAGACCACAGTCCTGTTATAATGAAAATGCATTTTACTGGCCACATAACACCTCAAAAAATCTGGAGGTTTAATGCCAGACTATTGACAGAACAAAAATTTGTGGATTACATTAACACTCACATAGATATATTTTTTGAGACTAACAGCTCTCCGGACATTAGCTATGGAACACTGTGGGAAACATTTAAGGCATACATTAGAGGGCAAATTATCTCTTACAGCGCAAACGACAAAAAAAAATAAGCTCCAACGCATGTCTGAAATTAGTGACAGGCTTAAAATTATTGACCAGTGTCAGGCATCCGCAGCGTCAGACATCTGCTGGGAAGAGAGAGCGCTCCTTCAAGCAGAATTTGATCTCCTTATGAATGAAAAAGCAATAGAGATGCAACTAAACCTGAATCAACAACACTTTGAGCACGGTGAAAGAGCAGGTAGGATGTTAAGTCATCAGCTAAAACAAAAGTCTGCAGCAAGATCCATTTCAGCTCTCAAAGAGGAGGGAGGGGAGATAACTACGGACCAAAAGAAGATTAATATGCAGTTTGTGTCATTTTATAAAGAATTATATTCTTCGGTCAGTCCAGATCCAAACATGATACATAACTTTTTCAAGCATTTGAGGTTGCCTACGTTGCAAGAGTCAGACAGGGCTACTATTGAAGGGGACATACAACTGGTAGAAATTGACCAGGCAATTCAGAAAATGAGAACGGGAAAATCTCCAGGCCCTGATGGCTTCCCGATCGAGTTTTACAGATGCTTCTCTGCCAAGCTTTTGCCCCACCTATGTAACGTCTATACAGAAGCATTTAGAAAGAAGGCTCTTCCACCTACAATGACACAGGCTAATATATCCGTACTGCTCAAAAAAGATAAAGATCCACTCATATGCGAATCTTACCGTCCTATAAGCCTACTCTGTTGTGACTACAAAATACTCACTAGGACTCTGGCGGACAGATTGGAGAAAGTGCTAGATAAGATTATTCACCAGGACCAAACTGGGTTCATGAAGGGCAGACAACTTTATAGTAATCTACGCCGTTTGTTCAATATAATGTATTTACCAGGCGGAGATATTGTGCCAGAGGTCATCATGTCATTAGATGCTCACAAAGCTTTTAATAGAATTGAGCATAACTACTTGGTGAAGGCTCTTGAACATTTTGGGTTTGGGCCGTGTTTTCGTTCATGGATAGAACTTGTTTATAGATCTCCACTGGCTGCAGTTCAGACAAATAATATTGTGTCAGATTATTTTCCTCTTTCTCGCGGGACGAGACAGGGATGCCCCTTATCCCCCCTGCTATTTAACGTAGCCATAGAACCTCTAGCTGTTGCACTCAGGAATGATCCAGGGGTGATGGGAATTAGTAGAGCAGGACAAATCCACACTGTTTCATTGTATGCCGATGACCTCCTTCTCTTTCTGGCTGACCCATGCAAATCCATGCCTAACGTTATAAAGTGCATTGAGGAATTTGGGAAGATATCGGGATACTTGATTAATAGATCAAAATGCCTTGTTTTTCCTGTCGGTGATAGAGCGAGCAAGATGCCCCAAAACTCTCTTCCGTTTACAGTGAGTTCTGACAAATTCACGTATTTAGGAGTGAATATAACCAGAAATTATAAAGATCTATTCAAACATAACTTTATTACTGCCTTCAATCAGTTTAAACAGGATATGGAACACTGGTCATCTCTCCCTCTATCTCTGGCAGGAAGGATAAATTCAGTTAAAATGGTTATAATGCCTAAACTGTTATTCCTTTTTCAGGCAATTCCAATATTTATTCCTAAATCATTTTTTAAAAAGCTAGACAAGATAACCTCAATGTACATTTGGAATAAAAAGATTCCTCGTATCAGAAAAGAGTTTTTGGAGAGGCGACGGGAGGAGGGAGGACTGGCCATGCCGAATTATATGCACTTTTATTGGGCTGCTAATGTCTCTAAACTTTGTTTCTGGTTTAAGCCAGCAGAAAATGAGGCGGTGCCCATTTGGTCACTGATGGAACAAAACTCTTGTAAATCTGGTTCGTTGGCCTCAGCTGTTTGCTCGCCACTGCCACTTGATAAACGACTAATTACAATTAACCCAGTTACCTTGGGGGTAATTAAGATCTGGGAACAGCTTAGGATCCATTTCAAACGAAAACAAGGTCTCCTAGCAGCTCCTATATCAATGAATGCCTTGTTCCCACCTTCTCTAATTGACTCTGCTTTCCATGCCTGGGCAAATAAAGGGATAAGCACTGTGGGAGACCTGTTCAAAGATGGGCATTTTATGTCCTTTCAACAGCTGCAGAATTCATTTAGCCTATCTTCTTCGAACTTTTTTAGGTATCTGCAGTTGCGAAGTTTTGTTAAAAAACACTTCTCACAGACGCTCCAAACTCCAGACTCCAATTGGATTGATGGGTGCCTGAGGTGGACCCCAAGAAGAGAGGGGCCACATCGAAGGTATACGCATTAATTCATACAGCGGCTGCACCCTCATTAGACAAAATTAAAGAACAGTGGCAGCTGGAGTTGAGATTGAGAATAACTGAGTTGGAGTGGCAGCAGGCAACAAGGCTTATTCATGATTCATCAATATGTATCAGACATGGTTTAATACAATTTAAGGTGGTTCATAGACTTCATTTGTCAAATAGTAAACTCGCAAAGTTGTTTCCAGGATTGAATGAAGCGTGCCCAAGATGTAAAAGCGAGAAAGGCACTCTTGGTCATATGTTTTGGGAATGCCAAAAACTGCAGACCTTCTGGAGAACTATCTTTAAGACCCTGTCGAAATCTTGGAATATTAATATTCCGCCGAATCCTCTTTCTGCAATATTTGGGGTTGTTCCTCGGACATGTTGTGTGTCCACCCGACAAGCTTCAGCTGTAGCCTTTTCCACATTGGTTGCTCGTCGACTCATACTTCTATCATGGAAAAAAGAGGCACCCCCCTCCTATAAACAATGGATTAAGGACTTGCTTTCAAATCTCAAAGTTGAACAGCAGAGATATGCTGGGCAGGGCTCTGTGGACAAATTTTACAAAGTATGGCGACCATTCTTGTGTCACATTGAGGGACGTCCAGCCAATCAGTCAACCCAGCATGAAACTAACTAAGTCAACCTTCCTTTTTTTTTTTTTTTTTTTTTTAACGGATGTGTGGATGTGAATGTTTGGGTTTTTAATCTACTTTGTTGAAAACCAATAAAAATATTCAAATATAAAAATATTCAAATATACAAAAACATGGTGGACCGACTGCAGGGCTGAGCAGGTTTACTGGGAGAAACTCTGTGTTTGTGGTGCATTTCTATACTAAAAAAAAGATATAAAACTTCAGATATTCCACAATGAGATATTAAAATTCATGGAAAAATCTTGCAAAACTTTATATGGACCTTACCACAGAGGCCGCGTTTCATTGGCTGATGCCCATTCTACTTGGTAGCGCGGCTACAACGTGCGCCGCCGTCTCACAAACACACTTAGCTTCCCGTTAGCCAAGTACAGCACAATGGCAGAACTGATACAACTTGTACACCTTGAAGCCTGTCTGCTACACAGTCTGACGTTAGCTAAACAGATCAATATGCAATGTGTCTGTATCTGATATACACTAAAGATTTTATTTTAGCAGAAAAGGCTTTGGACTAAACTGTTACTCCTGTTAGCCACGTTAGCACCAAGTACAGCTAGTCAGTCAACCATCGCTGTGTTCAGGGAAGCTCTGATTAATAATCGAGAAATAAATATCAAGCCTGGAAACTTGATATCGTAACGGACTGAATGTTATGTTTTTAACGTAATCTTTGCTCGTCTTGCGGGGAGCAGGCGGTTGCCACGGTAATAGGTGTGCTTAAACTACAGAGAGAGAGAGAGAGTAAAAAGGTAGGAGTGGTTTTGAGTTGATCACCTGTTCAGGTTATTTTACCTTTGTTTCCCTTTGCTGTGGCTCATTACAGCCACTGTAGTTTCTAAACGTTGGACTAATTACCTCGTTAGTTTGTGAGTTTACGTCATTCACAACAAACATCAAATAGAACAAATATATTTCATAAAATTTTAACAAACAAATGGCTTCTACCGCGATAATTATGTGAAATTAAATGAATTATATCCCAACTTCAGAAGATTTGCCTTTACCTTTACAGAGCTCTTTGGTTCCTCCTATCAGTCTGTAGCTTCTCATGTTGAGGTCAAAGTTCAGATCTACCACAACTGACTGATACCTGCTGGCCTCAGGTTTGCAACCAGCTTGTGACTGAGAAACCAGTAACCTGCTCCCAGTTGATGACATGAACTGGTTAGTTCCTCTGTCCATTTAGCAGCTGATTTATTGTGAAAATCCGGTAGAAATGATTCACTAATCAGTCATGTTACCTAGAAACAACCAGGCTGTGTTTGTGAGACTTGCGGTCACGTGGGTCGGTTGTGGGCGGAGCTTGGTAAGGTCCATTAAAGCAGAAAGTACGGCGGCCCGAAAGAAAGGCTTACAGGATTCAGTTATGCTTTATGAACTCATCAGTATATTATTGCGAGGGAACGCAAAATAAACATTTTTTCGGACGGAAAGGTTTTGCATTCCCTTGTAAAACCTTTTGGATTTCTGCGGAATACATTTTTCATTTCCTCCTGCCTTGCATTGAGAAAGCAGTTCATTTTGGAGCAGCACTCAAGACAACAAAACAAACGGGTAAATGTTCTTAATTTATTGTATATTTAGCCATTTTTGTTTATCTTTAGCTACATTTATGACAACTATGTCAATTATGAATGTGTCCATTGGAAGAAAAGGTACTTCAGACATCTGTCTGCTTGCTTCAAGAAAAGAGTGACGAGGGGGGATGCAATGTTAATTTTGGTGACGATAAATGAATGATTTCGTCGACGACCATTTTTTTGAGGACAATAACGAGACTATGACGGAAAATACAACTTCTAGCTAAAGTTGCTTCTTTCGCTGTAACGTCAGTAGTTTGGGGTGTCGCTGTTGTACAGAGCGTGAGGGATTTATGGCAGGGATAGGATACCGTCTCTTAAAATACGGAACCCTTCTTTATTTGGCAGTTAGACTCAAGCAAAGTAATACATAGCAGATGTGTTTTTCCTCAACCTGTTGAGACCCACAGAAGTCAAACTAAAAGATTCAAATATTGCTTAGATCTGAGTTTGGTTCAGAGTCACTGATCTAATCTCTGCTACACCTTTACAAAAATGAAGACTAAATAAAAACAAGTTTTAATGAGTAACTCCACTTAATAAAATTCCTAATAAATATTAACCTATTGCAGTGGCTCTCAATACAAGTTAGGTGTTATTTAAGTTACAATTTAAGTTGCTTTAAACTTTTTTTGGTTTGGTTTTTCCATGTCCTGGATGGCAGAGAACCTATAAATATGTAGAAGTTGAATATCTGGGAGAATCATAACTTAAACTTAAGGCTCAGCACCAGAGTTTTCTCAAAAAATATTCAGATTTTATTTTGTAGTTTCAAAGGCTCTATGTTGAAGATGCTAAGAAATAAAGGCATACTTTATTTTTTGTCAGCTGCAGTAGCGCTTCTGCTCTCGGCTCCCATACTGAGCTGTCAGCTAGCGCTAACGCTCAGCTGCTCCAGTTTCAAACTCTTCTTATGAAAGTAAGAGTTAAACAGCTCAATATAATTGAAATATTGGCTACCTTGGAGAGAAAAAAGAGCTAAGTCTATGAAAGCAATGCATCAGTTTAGCTAGTTTTGATTTAAGGCTTAACGGGGAAGTTTATCAAGATTCAGTCAAAGTCATGAAATAAACTGCAGTCTGATTTTTGTTCATGTGTTTCTTCTTATTGAGCAGAGAAAGGAAATAAAATGTGTTTCATGTCTTGCTGTAAGTTTTTACTTACTGGAGGGTTTATTGTTTGTGCTGCAGAGCCACAGCTAAGAGCTAGCTAGCAGCTAACAGCTAGCTCCTCTCTTCAGCTCTAACGGAGCCGGTACCATTCAGCTTCTGTTGCTGTTTTGGACTGAACCATTGTTCTAATAATGGGGGGTAAAAAAAAAATAGATGAAAGGCAGATTTATTTCGTTCTTTGTTTCTATTGTCTTTTTATATTGATATTGTTTAAATTCAAAAGTTTCCTTCATATTTTCTTTGGGGGCTAGGGGGATTCTGGACTCGGGGGTCTGGACCCTTCAACCCCTTGGGATTTACCACCAAGCACCAAACATGGGATGGAGTGGCTGGATCCAGAAGAAAACATCGGCATTCCCAGGTGAGAGGAGCTTCCTGCAGATCCTGAGGAAGAAAAGTTTCACCTGGATTTATGGAGAGGACAAATGGATTTCGAAATAAAAGCAGTCCACCTCAGATTTACTTCAGCCTGAAGGTTTCTAAGGCTGTTTCCAGCTCTACAGGCTTTTATTTTGGTAGTGGTCAGACAGGAAGTGGGTTCTGAGAGAGGAGGAAGACATATAACAAAGATCAAAAGGTTAGGACTCGAACCGGGCTGAGTCGAGGACTGGTTCCCCCTCCCCCCAAGTCTCACCTCTGCACAGCATGATACCACCTCTACCAGCAGAGCTGCATCCAAACATATGGAGACCCGGTCCATCTGATCCGAGTCCTCACTGGCTAATGGTTAGGGACAGGACTCGGCTAGCGAGTCTCAGCTAGTGGGACTCGTTTAAACGGTCTCAGCTAGCGGGACCGGGACTCGGCTAGCGGTTTGATATTTGTAGCGTTTTATGAAGGTAACACTTCCTTTACTGTATAAGGTAGAGCAATGCCTGAAAAAACGATGCTGTCACTTTAATTCAAATTTATCTCCTCCTCTTCCTCCTCCTCATTTCTGTATTAAAGTTCCCAGCAGGTTTCGTTGGTTTTATGACTGCTGCCGTCTCCGCTCTGCCTTCCTGGATCTTCGGTTAATGGCGATCGGAGAGGAAGTGAAAGGAAAACCTGGCTGATTGCGGCCATAACTCCTGCTCATACTAATTACCGGTGGTTGTAAAATAAGTCAGAGTGGTCATCCTAATGAGTTCACCAGAGACCGATTGTTAAAGTCCATTAAAAAGATCTATTTTCCTTCTGCTTTCATATTTGTGTTTTCTCCCTGCTGAACTGTCAGCGTCGTTTTCTCAAGCAGCCAAACAAACTCCTGCTTAAAGGTCACGATACCGCATCTTCACCGACTCTGCAATTAACCGTAAATTAAGCTGGAGAAATGGTTTTCCTTATAGCTGGGAGGGAAATCTTCCATGGAGGAGGAACCCGGAAACGGGAACCCACAGCTGCTCTCCTCATGTAAATTATTCCCGATGTTTCAGCTGCATTTCATTCCTGTCAATAAACACCTCGCAGGTTTATGGATGTCAGCGATTAAAGCTCCGCAGAGGAGCAGAAACTCCACCAGACATCCGTCTGAGTAATGAGTCTTCTGACAGGCAGCAGCTGGAGAGCAGGAGGCTCTGGAGGTTCTGATCCACCTGCACAGAAACCAGCCATCCTCCAGAACCAGAGTCCGTCCTGCTGCTCGCCAAAACCGCCAGGTACCGCCAGGAGCTAATGGCTGTTGTGGCCTAGTCAAAGTCCAGACTTTAACCTGATGGACAACATCAGGTCTGGTTGGCTCTGAATATGTTAATAAATTTAGAAGAATGATTCCGTTTCATCTGACATATGAACTACAAACATGGCAGTTTGAAACAAATATGGACTCAAAATGGCGCCTGAGGATGGAGGTGAAGAAACAAATTTGTCTCATGTGAAGCTGGGTCGTGACATGTGAATCTGGGTCACGACATGTGAAGTTGGGTCTCATGTGAAGTCTCCATCAAACATCTGCAGCCTGGTGTATCAAGCACCGTGCCGTTTTCACACTAAAATTTGCTGCCTGAACAAATTTAGAAAAGTTCGGCGCACAGAAAAATTCGGATGTATGAAGCTGTGCGCACGTGGCTGCGCACCTTTCCTTTATAAATCCCAAACAGAGCAGCCGCTTCAGGTTCGGGGGTTGGGGAGCGGCAGGGTGTTTATCAGAGTAAAGACTGATCGTACCGTCAGCCTTATTGGTCTCCACAGGAAACGCCGCGGCCGTCTTGCAGATTGCTGCTTGATGAGGAAAATGCAATTAAAGGTTTTATTGGCTGCTTCCCAGCCTGCAGGTTCGGCCGCCCCGGAGTCCCAGGGTGGAGCGTCCGGAGCCGGAGGCAACATTAGCAACGCCGCCGCTCCCGGAGGAGCCGCCGCTCATCAGCAAACACAACTTGATCCAGTCAGATCTGCTGGAGGAAACATGGTGAGCTGAAGCTGGAGGAGAGGAGAATGTTCAGAGAAAGCTTGAGGGTCGTAGCTTCAGCTGTAGCTACGGATCCAGCTTCTTTTATTCTGAAACTCCAGGGAAAATGAGGACATGCAGGTACAATATGATGGAGAAAGGAGCTTTTGGATGGCAGCATGCTGGAATCCTGCAGAGGAAATCTGGAGCCGTTTAGGAACATCATCAGGTGATGTTCATGTCTTCATGCCGCCGTTCCCTCGGGAATCATTTCACACACATTCCCGGCTCCGTCTTCTTCTGCGGTTCTTTACGTGCCTCCATCCGTCAGCCGCTGGCTCCAACAGCTTCACTGCAGCTCCTCCACTTGTTTGATGGTTCCGCCGCTCCGAGCCAAACGTCTTTTAAAACCATTTTCCTCTGGAGCCTGGAGTTATCCTGGAAACGTTCCCGGGAATAATGTGACAGAAGAGCAGCCGGGCTGCCAGGAATCTCCTCAGATTGTTTTAGGCAACGTTCATCTGCCAACAGGAAATGATGCAATGCAAACAGTCGAGCTTCAGATTCACTTCCAGCAGCTTTCAGCTGGACAAGAGAAACTTGCTGCTGCAGGAAGGAGTTCAGACCACCGAGCTTCCTCCTCTTTCACCTCCTGCTCCTCTTCCTCCTCCTTCTTTTCCTCCATCTGCTCCTCCTCTTCCTCCTGCTCCTCCTCCTTCTCCTCCTCTTCCTCCTGCTCCTTCTTTTCCTCCATCTGCTCCTGCTCTTCCTCCTCCTCTTCCTCCTGCTCCTTCTCCTCCTCTTCCTCTTCCTCCTGCTCCTCTTCCATCTCCTCCTCTTCCTCCTCCTCTCCTCCAGATTCCCGTCGTTCCTTGATGTATTTTTCCCGGATTTCTGCCGTCGCCGGCGGCAACGATCCGGCTCAGGATCGCAGTTCTGATGAAATCAAGTAATTTGGTTGTTTCTGATTTCTCGGCGCCTCATTAATGAGGATCAAAGAGAATGGGAGAGAAGAGCATCTTCATTGGTTTGTTTCTCTAAAAGAGGAAAACATCTCCGCTCGGTGTGGATGTCGATCCGCGGCGGAGCGGCGGCTTCCTCTCACCTGGGGCCCGGAGCTGAAACACCTTTCAGAGCAGCAGGAACAATATTTGATCAGGGAATCGCCTCCGTTTCCTCTGAACAACATTTTTAATATTTCATCTGGCTCTCTGGCTGCTGATCAGCGGTCCGGGTAAGGGTTAGTCTAGTCTCCTGCTGCCTTCGTCGTGTAATTAGGACCCAAATGTTCATGAATTATGTTCCTCTTTTCCTGTCAATTAGCTCAGAACATTGGAGACCATCAACAGTTAGCGTGGCGCTGCCGGAGTCACCAGGGCAACCGGGTTACCTGCAGCATGCTAGCTGCTGTAGCCCCGCCCACCTGCCTCCTCTCCTCGGGGGGTCATCTGATACAGGAAGTCCACCTGAGATAAAACCTCCCAGTGGCCAGGTGGGAACACTGGGC
Source organism: Xiphophorus couchianus (assembly GCF_001444195.1). Taxonomy (NCBI): domain Eukaryota; kingdom Metazoa; phylum Chordata; class Actinopteri; order Cyprinodontiformes; family Poeciliidae; genus Xiphophorus; species Xiphophorus couchianus. Next base: position 34,576 of record NC_040236.1, on the reverse strand, counting down.
CACTCTCCGCTCGCCGAGGCTCAGCTCTGACCTCTGACCTTCAGCTGGACATATGAAACCAAACAGGAGACCCAGGAACACACAGGCCCACAGCATCACTACTCTACTGCCGAGCTTCACTGTAGGAGCTGTTTCTGCTGGTCTGATGGGAGGGGCTTCGTCCAGGTGGGAGGGGCTTCATCCAGGTGGGGCGATGAAGGACCCAGCTCTCTGGAACAGTGTTGCTTTTATCTTTCAGAATCTGTTTGGTTCCAGTCTGGTTCTGGTCCTGGTTCTAGTCCTGGTCCTGGTTCTGGTTCTAGTCCTGGTTCTGGTTCTGGTCCTGGTTCTATCAATCAATCAATCAATCAAATGTTATTTTTATAGCACATTTCAGCAGCAGGCATTTCAAAGAGCTTTACATCATATCAAACACAGAAACACAAAGCAATATAGAATCAATAATCAAAACACAGCATTAAGTCAAGTTCCATCAATAAATTAGTAATTGATTACATTTCAAATACAATCCTAAACAGGTGGGTTTTTAATCTAGATTTAAAAGAAGTCAGTGTTTCAGCTGTTTTACAGTTTTCTGGAAGTTTGTTCCAAATTTGTGGTGCATAGATGCTGAAAGCTGCTTCTCCTCGTTTGGTTCTGGTTCTGGGGATGCAGAGCAGAACCAGAACCAGAACCTGAGAGGTCTGGAAGGTTGATACAACAACAGCAGATCTTTAATGTATTGTGGTGCTAAGCCGTTCAGTGATTTATAAACTAACAACAGTATTTTAAAGTCTATTCTTTGAGCTACAGGGAGCCAATGGAGGGACTTTAAAACTGGTGTTATGGTCTCTATCTTCCTGGTTTTAGTCAGAACTAGTCCTGGTTCTGGTTCTAATCTTGGTTCTGGTTCTGGTCCTGGTTCTAGTCCTGGTTCTGGAGGAGGCCGTCTCCTCTCTCGATGATCTGGATCAGAACCTGAGGGAACTTGGTAGTCTGGTGTTTGGATCAAAACCATCGGAACCGTTTGGGCCGTTTGGATCTCTGAGGCAGGAAAGGCGTGGCCCGCAGGTCCATTTGGATCTCATTAAAGTTCTGGTTTGGCCCGTCTCTCCCACTGACAGCTGGGTGACGCGGTTCTAGGCCTCCAGCCAAGGCCCGGTCCCACCGGACCCGCACCGGCCAAGACGGGCCGGCAGGAAGCCTCCTCTTCCTCCTGCAGCGGCGTGGGAACCTTCCTGATGATGTGGGTCGGTTCTGATGGGACGCAGAGCTGATCGGAACCAGAGAGTCCAAAGTCCGTCCAGGTTCTGACCCGTCTAGATAACTGAGGTGGTGGAACCATTGGAACCAGTAGAACATGGCGGTTTCCTGTTCCTGCTCCAGGTCTGATGACATCCTGTCGTCTGGAAGCTCGCGCCGCCGCCGCCGCGGCTCATCCAGGTGTGGATTTGCTCATTATTAGCGTTATTGAAGGTGTGTAATTGAAAGGCGGCGGATTAAATGAGATGTGCTAAAGTTGCACCTTTTCCTCGCCGAGTCGCATCAGGTGGATCTAATTATTCCTGAGGCCCGTTTTTTATTAATCGTCTATATTGATTTCTGAACTCCCCGGCTGCCGGCGGATATGCTAATGCGGCCGCGGCGAAGCCGGCATGGCGGCCCGTTATTATTTTATAAGTACATTTTAATGTGGACTCAATTAAAAGTCAGCCGGCGGAACAGCTAAATCGGCCCAAGTGCGAGCGGCGAGACTCGCGCGCCGATCCGGGACGGATCAATTAGTGAAGATCAAACTCCGGCTCGTCTGTGGGGAGCAAGGAATGCTGGGATTCCATCAGGCCACCGCTCCATCTTCCTGTTTCTAATCCGTTTCGTCGTCGTCGGTGTGGAAAGAGTCACGACCCGGAAAACTCCTGGCGTCAGCCGGAGGTCGGAGGTCGCTGCAGCTTTTCACTGAATGGACCTTCCTGGTTCTGTTCTCATTTCTGATCCTCCATCAGAAGTCAGTCTGTTGTTGTCACGGCAACAACAATAAGGTATAGTAATCAAGGGCAAAACGGGCCCACAGCACCACCGCTCACCACCGTGCCTCGTCCTGGTTCTGTCCGTCCAGCAGGTTCTGTAACCGGTAGAAACGGTCCTGTTAAAGTAAAGCCAGCGGGATGGGTCAGCGACCTGGTGATAGCGGCATTGTGCCGGCCAATCGGAACGTCCTGCTCTGATTGGCTGTTCCTGGTCTGATGATGGCCTGGCGATGACCTTTGGCCCCTCTGGGCCGGGCAGCAGCTTCACCGTTTCCTCTCGGCTGCATCAGAACCGGCCAGATGTCTCGGCCCGTTTCGCACCGCTCCCAGTGAAACCAGCACAGTTTCCTGCTGCCTCAGCGATGGAGGACGGACCGCCACAGCCGCTGGTTCTACTGGTTCTGACCCGCTAACTGACCGATACAGGTCCAATTTTACAGGACAGAACGGTTCTGTCTGCAGAACCGGATCAGGACGAAGATCGCCTTCAGACCCGACAAGATGCTGGTTCTGAACCATCAGCTTACTGGTTTCATTCCGGTTTCTTACTGGTTTTTTTCTTTTCTCTGAAGAGTTTTTGCGGCGCTAGCAGCTCGTATTTTTTCCACAGTAGGCTGAGAGGAAGGAGGGCGAGGAGAGGGGGGAGGACATGCGGCAAAGGTCGCCGGGACCGGGAGTCGAACCCGCGACGTCCGCGTCGAGGACTAAGGCCTCCAAACGTGGGGCGTGCTAACCCGCTGCGCCACCACAGCACGCCCCTCGTACTGGTTTTTTGCTGGTTTCTTACTGGTTTCGTTCCGGTTTCTTACTGGTTTCTTGCTGGTTTCGTTCCGGTTTCTTACTGGTTTTGTGCTGGGTCTCTGGACGTCGTCAAGCCGCCCCTGTCTCTCCTGTCCGGTCGGTGTGTTTTGTGGATTTGGGAGAATAATCTCACATAGAACACATTTGCAAAGTTCCTTGATTCTTCTGGCCGGCCCTTTGTTTCCCAGCAGCCTCCTCTGGTATCTATTATTCATCGAGTTTAATGGGCAGCTGATATTTTGGGGAAACGCCATTTGCAAAAAATCAATGAAACAAATAATGAGTGGCTGATGTTGAGCTGGAGTGCTGACAGGAGGAGAAGGTGATGGAAATCAAGGATAAACTGATCTGAGTCCAGATTTCAGGCTGATTAATAAATAAATGATGTGCCCCCAACAAAAAATGAATAATTCAGACATTCAGCCATAAAAAAGGGTCCTAATAAACGCTGGCCCACATATTGAGATGCAGCTAATGACCTGAATGCGAACGATGGACTCGGATGAATTTTAAGTGTTTCTGTTCGGTCGTCAGGGGAGACGTTTAAAGGGACGGCGCACGCTGACCTGCTTTCGGTCGGGTTCACCTTCTGCCTCAGGACGCTTCGCTCTTATCAAACCTGACGCTGTTATCACAAAGAAACCAAAGAGAACCCATAAGAGGTTCTGGACCCACTCTGCTTTGCTGAATTGATTTTGTGGATTTTTCAGGATGGACGGCCTATTTAAAGTCAGGCTGCAGCTTCCAATCATATTTATTTCCAAACTTTGACTAGGTTAGCTTGATGCTAAAGCTGCTCTGGCTAGCGTGACGTTAATGCCTCTTTTGGTCGTCCTGCTCCCATCATGCTAATGTTTGGTTGATGTTTTCTGCGTTAGAGCGCCGCTCTGGTGGTCGGGTGAACCCAGAAGTCCGCTTGGTGACCCGGGTCGGTCATGGTGACTTAATCGAGCTTCTGATTGGTCGATGAGCCCCGAGTGACGTCTCCTTCCCAGGAAGCTGCTGAGTCCAGAAAGATTTAGAAACAAAGAACCAAACCGTGAAGTTTTCCTTCAAGAGAACCAGAACCAGTACATTAAACTATTCCCACTCCTCTCCCTTTCTGTCTTTATTTCCGGCTAATTAATTAACACATTAATTAGAGAACAGACAGAATCGTTTCCTTGACGACGTGATCGTGTATATTGGCTGGACGAAGTTCTGCTCACATTATCAGTTCAAACAGGAAATGATCAACGTTTCCTTCCAGCTTCAGGTCGAGTCTGAGCTGCCGATGCTCAATTAATCGGATTCGAATGAACATTTCTCCTCGTCTTCATCACTGAGCATCTGACCGTCGGCTCTCCGGGCGCCGCCTGTCAATCCCGGCACAGAGTTTTCCCAGAGACCCCGAGGGCGGCGCTCCGACTCTACTGTAATCCTGTTGTCGGTCTGAGGCGGCTCCGACCCCCGCTGCAGCGCCCTCCGTCCACCGGGGGGGGCTGCAGCCGCGGCACCGGCTAATCAGCTGCAGCGAGACAAACGTCACCGCATCCTGCTTCAACTTCCTGTCAACATCAGGAAGAAGCTGAGCCACCTGCCGGACCCAAACCAGAACCCGGTCCAGAACTCGGTCCAGAACCGCTCCACAGGTTTCAGCTCTTAGTTTGATCCTGAATAACTTCCATCACTTCTGAAAGAAAAATTAGAGAAATTCCAACATCTGATTCAGACTTGAAGCCTAAAATCTTCTCCAGAATCTCTAAGAGAAACCCGAGAGCCCTTGGTGGCCCCCGGGCCCCTGGGGCCACCAAGGGAGTGTGAGCTGACTGAGCAGCACACACTCTGCTTGTTATAAGGATGGAGAGGAAATTAATGTTTCTGTTGCAGTTCACTGTTTTCACCTGTAGGCTGCGCTAACCAGTTCCAACATGGCCGCCGTCACATCAGCAGTATCAGCTTAGTAGCATCGGCCATTAGCGATGTTCGTAGAGTTACTGCGAACTTTGGCCATCAGAACCTGCTGATGGGCCCAGAGCCCAGTCGGTTCTGGTTCTGTCGGGCTGCAGAAGTGAATGGAAGTCAATGCAAAGTCCCTGTGAAGATAGGAAGATATACTGTGTGTGTGTGTGTGTGTGTGTGTGTGTGTGTGTGTCTTGGGACGTGGCTTTGCATTAACCTCACTGTAAAGGTTGAGAGGAGGATGAAGAGCCGACCACTTCATCTGAAACACTGTGCTGTGAATAAAGGTCATCAACACACACACACACACACACAGCAGTATCTGGAGAGGATCTGAGCATGCTCAGTTCTGAATAGTGACGATAAAAACGAAGAGGAGTTTTTGTGTCGATTTTCTCCAGATTTGGAACAAAATGCAGCAGTGGAATATGCAGCGTTCTGACTAAAACCAGGAAGATGGAGACCATAACACCAGTTTTAAAGTCCCTCCACTGGCTCCCTGTAGCTCAAAGAATAGACTTTAAAATACTGATGTTAGTTTATAAATCACTGAACGGCTTAGCACCACAATACATTAAAGATCTGCTGTTGTTGTATCAACCTTCCAGACCTCTCAGGTTCTGGTTCTGGTTCTGCTCTGCATCCACAGAACCAGAACCAAACGAGGAGAAGCAGCTTTCAGCATCTATGCACCACAAATTTGGAACAAACTTCCAGAAAACTGTAAAACAGCTGAAACACTGACTTCTTTTAAATCTCGACTGAAAACCCTCCTGTTTAGGATTGTATTTGAAATGTAATCAATTACAAATTTATTGATGGAACTTGACTTCATGCTGTGTTTTGATTATTGATTCTATTACTTTGTGTTTCTGTGTTTGTAATGATGTAAAGCTCTTTGAAATGTCTTGCTGCTGAAATGTGCTATACAAATAAAATTTGATTGATTGATTGATTTGGAACATCAGACCTGCAGGTGGCACTCTGACGTTCCTGCTGACAGTTTCATAGCTGCAGCTGCGGTGACGCATTCAGACGATCGGTCAGCCAAAGAACCCAGGAGGATCATGGGAGAATCCTCCAGCTAAAGCAGAGCTGCGATGCTGCGGCTCCGGGCCCGGTTCTGGTGTCAGACGTAAATGTTGCTCTGACAGGACGGATGTTGGATACACGATGGCAGCGCTTCCTGTCTGCACAGATCCAGGCCTTCAGGGAGACTCTGGGACCCGGGCGGACTGGAACATGATGCGTCCTGTCAGGGGGCCGGGCCCCTCCCGGGCCGCGGATGAAGCTTCAGCAGCTTCTCTAATGGAAATAAACGCTGCTGCTGTTCAACCTGACAGGTGTTTTCATCACCTGCCTTCTTCGCCTCAGACCATGATGATGATGATGACAGCTTGCCATGACAACGATGAAGATAAAACAGGAAGATCTGCTGGTTTCCTCAGGATGAACATTTCATTATATTTAGATGTAAATTTACCCCCATGCAGTAAATCAGCTGATCCGATGCGACAGGCTGTTTCCTCCTGATGGTCCGGTTGACCCGGTTCTATTGGTACCAAAACATTTAACATGTGGTTCTCTCTGTCTCCAACCTGTTCCCCTCCTGGCCTGTGGGGGCGCTGCACCAAGAACCACTGAAGGAAACGACACAAAAACCTCTGACGACACTGAGAGCAACTTCCTTCTTCACCAGATGGAAACAAGATGGAGGCGTCAGATTTTAGTGTTGGAGGATTTCTCTTTAGTCTTTGGCTAAAGACCAGGAGCCATTTCTGCTGCTAGCGCTAGGCTAACATGTTAGCTTTGGTTGTATTTACCCAGAATGCCTTGCGCTGTAGTCCTAAGGACATTTTTTTAAAAGCTCTTTTCAAAGATAAAACATAAAAAGTTTCCTGGGTTTTTTTTTTTTCAAACTTGAAGTCGGTCATCAGAATGGCACTGAGCCTGGTTCTGGTTCTGGTTCTGGTTTCTTCCTGTTAAAGGAGACTTTTTATAGTTTTAAGGTAATTGGATGATGAAGTGATGGATTAATAAGTGACGCGGCTTTATGAATAAACTGAGGAGCCAACGTTCCTCCGACTGTCAAACGTGGAGATGAAGATGTGAACAAAGTTATTAATGCATGAAATTCATTAAACATTCATGAATTATTAAACTGTGTGAGACTGAGGAGTTATCATCTGTCAATGTGGTAAGAGAGGAAGGATTTCTGTCAGCGCCACAAAACGAGTCGGAATAAAGACGAACCTGGAGAAAAGGACCTCTCTGCAGCAAACAGGAAGGGCGGGACGGACCTCTGTCAGTCTCAGACCTTATTTAGAAATGGGACCATTGCACTCCAGAAGTGAAGGGGGCGCTATTTCCTATATTATCCACGGTCTCCCGTTTTTATTTTCTTTAAAATCTGTGATATATTTTCACCTTTAGGAAGGATTTTCACTCTCAGCATTTATTTGAACTTTTCTCTTTTATTTACTTCAGTGCAGCTCACAGTTTTTAACACATTCTGTAGCTTTCTGTGAACTTCTAAATCTGCTCCTTAGTGGCATCTTTTCGGGCCTGATACTGCCTCTAGTGGCGTGGGGTGGTAACACAGCTAATATAATTACATTACTAAATCAGAATAGCACAAAATCTTTATTATTTATTATTAATTTCAACATTACTGGAACCGTAAAAGATAAATTGTCTTCTAAAACATATTTTTCCATCTTCTTAAGGAAGTAGAGCTAATTAAATGACAAGCAAAACTTTTATACATTATAAATAATATTGATACAGTATTTCTCCATCAATTATAGGAGGAATAAAAGAAATAAGACATGAAAAACAACATGATCGGGGGATCACGTGATGCACGCTGCGGAATAGTCGTGCGTTTTTCATCTCCTCTCTGGGTTGAAGTAAATCTGTAATTTAAGACAACAGTCCACCGTGTGAGCTGAAACAGTAGTTGGGGTAAGCTTCCACATGTCTCTAGATCATTTTCTTGTACCTGCTGCATCGAGCAAAAAGAAGAAAGGAGGTCGGAAAGGTGGGGCTAATGCTAGCATACCTGCAGCTAGCCGAAACGACCATGACGCTGTGGCTGAAGACGTGGAGCAGGGCTGCTTTCTGACTGACGTGGAAGAAGCTAACACTCTAAAAGAAGACACCATAGTAGAGCGAATATTGAAGAAATACTGGACAGAAAAGTAGCTGCAATTCTTAAACCAGTTTCTGAACTCAGAGTGACCGAGACCATCCGCGGGCAGGCCTGGTGAGACCCCACAGCTACATCGATGAACAGAAGATTCTCAGCGCTGCAAGGAATAAAGGAATAATTCAAGTAGAAGATCGCAGAGTCTCCGTTTACCAGGATGTTTCTGTGGAAATTGTCAGAAAGAGACAGGAGTCCTCAGGCGCTCAGCCGGTGTCAAGTACGGTTATCAAGGTCTTCAACCAAAATGGGACGACCACATCTCTTTCTGATATGAAACAAATTAACGAATTCATCAAGACACTTCATAAATGACTTCACATGGATCTTTCCACACGTCCGAGTGGACATAAAAGACTGAGTAATGTTGTAAGGTAAACACTGAACACTTATAAGATGGTACCTTAATAACATTATTCATAATTCTACATAAATTAGTTCTGCTTATACTGTTTTACAAATAAGAGCGGTATGTTGAGGCGAAACATCTTCATTATATTCCACAGGGGGCTTAATATTCAGACCCAGAGAGGGCAGGGTGCTTCATTCCTTTTTCTGATCTTGGTTCTTCACTGGACCCCCTCTCCCACCTGCTGTACCTTAGAGTTGGGTATGACAAGTTGGTTATTGCTATCTTTTTATGTAGTTTGTTATGGTTACTGTTTCTGGTCCAAGCTCTGTGTAACATTCGGGTTTTTGCTTGGAACCTTTTTGTTGGTTTGTCAGCACAAAACACAATTTGAAGCAGGCATGTTGCAGTTTAACTTTGTATCTTACTTGTGTCTTTTTAAAAGACAGCATAAAGTAACATACTGATATGCTCTGGAGATGAGCATTAAGGTTTGCACATGCAATGTAAAAGGTTCTAATAATGCAATGAAAAGGAAGGCTATCCAATATAGTTTAAAGAAGGACAGGACTCAAGTGTCAGGATCTGTTTTTCTGTGTTTATTTCGAGTTTTCTGAGTCTCCGTGTTGTCCTGTCTCCCCTCGATTACTCCCAGGTGTGTCTCGTTCCCTGATTACCTCCTGTGTATTTAGTGTCACCTGTGTGTCTGTGTCATTGTCGGGTCCTCGTCATTGTTTCGTCTGCTGTCCATTCGTAAATCCTGTTGCTACCAGTGCTGAGCCTTTGCCTTCTGCTCTGCTGTGCTGCCAGGATTTTGGACTTTGGATTGTGTTCTTCCCTCATTAAAGCCATCATTTCTCACTTCAACCTGGGTCTACAGCGTTTGCCTCACCACCGTACCACATGACATCAAGTAGTGTTTCTACAAGAAACTCATCTCATGGATGAGGAACATAAAAAATATTTAAGAGAATGGGTAGGACAAGTTCATTTCTCATCATACTCAACAAATAAAAAGGGGGATTATAATCTTAATACATAAAAATCTCCCTTTCACAGCTTTAGACACATTCAAAGACTCAGAAGGAAGAATCATCTTGATTAACGTATTCTATATGGAGAGAGGTTTTTGCTTGGCAGTGTATATGGCCCAAATATGAATGATGAGGATTTCTTTGCGGTCCTCCTCAGTCAAATTGCTGAGATGGATTGCCCAAACATACTTATCGGCCGTGACTTTAATTGCTCCTTATGCCCTCATATGGACAGGGCCCCCCCCCCCCAAAACACGCAGTCTAAAAACTCTAGGGCAATAAAAAATATTCTAGAGGAACTGGATTTAATGGACACATGGAGGCATTTTAACCCCTCAATAAAAAGTTTCACCTTTCACTCGTTGCCACATTCAACGATGACACGCATCGATTATTTGTGTATGTCGAATCATTTGGTCCACTTTGTGGAAGAAACAGAGATGGGAACTATTTCCCTCTCTGACCATGCTCCTTTTAGGCTGGCCATGCAGCCACCCAGACCACTGGATCGCACAGCTTCCTGGAGGTTAAATAGATTGCTGCTGCTAAATGAAGATTTTACAAAATTGCTAGAAGAGCAGACAGACTTCTTTTTAGAACTCAATGACAATAGTAATACTGACCCCAGATTAGTATGGGATGCTTATAAGGCATAGATGCGGGGTATAATAATATCATATTCCAGTCGTAAGAGGAAAGAACAATTAGCAGAACAAAATAAAATTGAAAACAAAATAAAAAAACTGGAAGAGGAATATATTTTATCCAAATCAGATAAAATTCTAGGGGAACTCAAAACAGCCTCACTATCTGATATAATAACAAAGAAAGCTGAAAAGGATATATTATTTGCACAGCAAAGGTTCTTCGAACACGGTAACAAACCAAATAAATATTTGTCAAGATTAGTAAACAAATCCCCTGGCACAAACTTTATATCCTCAATTCAAACGGTCGTCGTCATATGGATAAATGAATGCTTCAAACAGTTTTATGAAAAACTGTTTTGTTCCAAAGTAAAAAAAGGTGCACTAGAACATGAACTGCTGGATAAATTAAATATACCACAATTGGCACCAGAACAGGCAAACATATTAGCAGGACCTACAACAAGTCTAGAAATTGAAAAGGCCATTTCTTCACTACAGTCTGGTAAATGTCCAGGTGCTGATGGATATCCTGTTGAATTTTTTAAAACCTTAAAAGGCAAAATTAGCTCATTATTACAACGAGTCTTTAATACATCACTTGAAAAATCGAAATTACCTGATACCATGTATATGGCAAATATTATTGTAGTCCCAAAAAAAGATAAAGACCCAGAACAATGTTCGTCATATCGACCAATTAGCCTGCTTGGTGTAGACATGAAGATTTTATCCACTAGATTGGAAAATGTAGTCTCCAACATAGTCAATACAGACCAACCCGGCTTTATAAAGGAGCGTCTGTCATCAAATAATACTAGAAGACTTAACAATATCATCCAACACCTTAACCAGACACAAATACCAGGCATCATTGTTTCAATGGATGCTGAAAAGGCCGTGTTGAATTGGAGTATATGTTTGAAGTGTTAAGAAGATTTGGACTTGGAGAAAATTGTATAAATTGGGTAAACGTTTTTATAAAACGCCTACGGCATCCATCTTGACAAATGGCCTCCTATCTGCTCCCTTTGGACTCAGTAGGGGGACGGCGCAGGGAAGCCCTCTTTCTCCTTTTCTATTTGGTTATAGAACCACTTGCAATTGCAATTAGACAAAGCAATGATATTTTATACTAATAGGAAAAAAAGTTTATAAAATATTATTATACGCTGATGATATACTTTTAACTTTGACAGACCCTGTGAATCTATCCTGGCTCTCATTGACTGTGTCAACAAATTTGGTAAGATATCTGGGTTTAAGGTAAATTACGGAAAATCAGAAATAATGACTTTAAATGCCTCTGACCAGGGAGAACCAGCATTCTTGAAGCCATTTTGATGGGTTACTACAGGATTAAAATATCTAGGAATACACATTACACCTAGAACTAGCCAGCTGTACTCTGAAAACATCAATCCTATGATTATTCATATTAAGGATAAGTTGGTGAGATGGAAGAAGCTCCCATATCCTTTCTGGGGAGAGTTAACCTTATTAAGATGATAATTATCCCTAAGTTAATTTATCCAGTGTCTATGCTGTTTTTGTTACCAGGATACATGATCTATGGAATAATGGAAAATTCAAGACATTTGAGGACTTAAGAACACAATATGACATCGTCTCCAGTAGTTCTGTCACGATAACAAATTTTGCTGAGCGATTAATTGTCTCAAAAAATTATTGCGATAAACGATAATATTGTCTGAAGACCTTTTTACACTGATTTAATGGAAATGATGTAATAATGATGCGATTTCCTGCCAAAGATAAATACACTTTATTTTCAAAAGAATATTTAACACTGGAGCTGATAAACAAAATAAACAAAACAACCAAAAACAAAATGGATTCTCAGTCTCCATTAACAAAAAATGTACTTGATAAAACCTTAAAAACATAAAGCCAAAGTGGAAATAAATACTGCATTCAACCAAAAGACTGCAGATTATGAAGTCTGTATATTATGTTGCCCTTCAGTAATAATTAGATTTAAATAGAGAAGATGGGCACATCGGCCACCTGATGCAATAATTCACACTACATGATTTTTTGCTCCTATTTTTCCCCTTATAACAATCTTAAAACGTTGGTCTTTCTAAGATTGTGTGGTGTGTTATGGTAGATCGTCGTTGCGCTCCGATATAAATCAGGGTTTTCCCCGACTGGGATCTTAATGCAGCCTGTTGAATGTGACAGGCAGCCAATCAGAAAGCAGGGATTCTCCTCCGTGTTTTCTGAGGGGAAATGACGTCAGGGAATCCCAAACAGCTGACACGGAGCAACCCGAAGTCCAGCGGACATTGGAGATGATATGTGGAAACAACATTAATGTTTATTCAACATGCAAAGAATATAGAAATGACAAGAGGAGGAGTTGGAGCCAAATTGCTACTGCAGTTGATAAACCCGGTAACTTTTCAGCTGTTCTTCGTTAACGTGACATAAACAGGTTATAATGATTTTCATTCAGTCAGGACTTTACGCTGACACTAGCCACATGCATTGCAGGTAGATTGTAGTAAAGCATTGATTAATGCCTGGTTTTAAAATTAGTTCACTGGACTTGTAGCCATTATTTTGTGCCCATTGTTGGACACCACATGGCAGGAACGAACCCGATCGAACCGTTATAACTAGGATTTCTGTCGGCTAATGTTTGGTCTGTTAGGTTTTGAAAATGGGCCGACAGCTCTAAGATCGTGTCGTCTGCGCTGGACTTTACACTAAGGAAATGAGGTCAGAGGTCAGTGGAGAGCACTGGAGTTGAGCTTTTTTTCATTTGGTGTCATCAACAGAAAGAGAAAAAGGCTGGAAGAGACGATAATGCCGATAATTAAAATAACGTCGATAGTTTTAATTTATCATATGATTAATTGATTTATCATTTGACAGACCTAGTCTCCAGGGACTTTTATAAATATCTTCAGCTAAGGCATTACGTTAAGGCAAAAATGGACTCACTAGAGCTCCCAAGGGATTATTATTTACTTGAAAAAACTACTCTTGATTGTCATAAACATGGGAGATTTGTGTCAAGATTTTATACTGAATTATAATCCCTAAGGAAAGATAATATGGCGAATTTAAGATCAACCTGGAACATAACTCTGAAAAGCACAATTGATTCAGAAGCATGGGAAGATATTTTGACTCTGCCTTCCAGAATCTCAGTATGTAACCATTATAAAGAAATGCAATATAATATTTTACATAATGTATATATATCTCCGTATATAGCAAGTACACACCAGGAAGTTCTCCTAATTGTCCCAAATGTAAAGTAATCACAGGGACTAGAATTCACTGTTTATGGGAGAGTAAAATTATAGAGTCATTCTGGCAAGGAGAATATGGAGAAATCGGCTCCGCTATAGGAAACAAACATTTCTCCCCAGTCGGGTCCTGTGTCTCCTTGGGTTCATTCCCAGTCACCTGGATACCCACAAAGAGACTGTGCAATTCCTATTGATGTTGGCCAGAAAATCGATAATGCTTAAATGGGTTGGTTGTGATGCCCCTTTGATCCAACTATGGAAAAACTTACTTTCTGAAGTTATTGTATTAGAAAGATTGAGATACACTCTGAATGGGAAATTCTATGCTTTTAAAAAAAGATGGGAACGTATTCTTGAATACTTCAAAATTTCTAAATTAAAAAACCAGTAATGTGAATCCGAATGATGTTCATGTACAAATTGTTTACGTTTCTCATACAATTGCTGTAATTTATGTACATGCCTCCAGTTTTGTTTTCTGTATCAGTGCTGTATAAGTTTTGTCCTGTTATTGTTCTTTCCTTTTCTCTTTTTGTATAAATGTTCAAAAATACCTAATAAACATAATATTTAAAAAAAAAAAAAACATGATCAACTATAATAAAAATACAATTTACAATATATACATACACTCTAAAAAGAAAATAGTTGATCCAACTTAATTGAATTGCTTCAATTGGTAACAAGTAATTCAATTAATTTTATCCAACCTAATTTATTAAGTTTGGTTAACTTGACAAATTTAAGTCAGTCTTAATCAATTAATTTACTTTATTCCAAATAAAAAATTTAAATCCATCTTACTTAATTTTATAGAAAGTCAACTCAAAATTTTAAGTTGTTCCAACTTAAAAAACTAAACTACCCCAAATTAAATTATCACTCACATTTTACTTAAAATATAGCTTGCATTTAAATCATTTTAAAAGTTTTTTTTAGCATGTTATTTTAGTTTTTAAAATAGGAGTAAAATACCTTCATGCTACTCAGAAATTCCACTCGGTTAAAATAATAAATCTACACAAATGGAACATTTTAAATTTTATTGTGAAAGCATCACAAACTTACAGGTTTTTCACAAAATATTATGCATTAAACATGCTACACAAATCTTTTGAAACTTCATAAGGGTTATTACATTTCAGCGACCTGCTAGATCAGAGGTGCCCAAGTCCAGTTGTGGAGAGCCATCATCTTGCAACTTTCAGATGCATCCCATCTCCAATACATCTGAATCAAATGAACTGCTCATTACAACGCCTCTGCTGAGCTGAATGTCTGCTGTTGTGTAAATTCAGAAATTAGCTTCAGGTGGTATTGAAATAGGGTCCATCTGAAAGTTGCACAATGGTAGCTCTCCTGGACAAGACTTGGACACCCCTGTGTGAGGTTGTAGAATCCAGAATTATTCCTCAGGAAAAAATTTTGCTTTTTTAGATTTAACACAAGTCCTCCTAAAAAAGAAAATCCACACTGATCCACAAACCATAACATTTGCTGAGAACATGTTTTTGACATAAAATATGATGACACTAGTGACTATTTTTACACTGAAAATAAGAGCAATACCCAAAAAATATTTAGGCAAGTTTTCAAACAAAGATGTGGTGTAATAGCTGCCTAGTTTAAACCAAGTCCGTTAATTTAACTGACACCAGAAAAGAACAGAATAGTAAACATTATGATCTAGATCCATTCAACCTCCTTCAAAAAACACTGAACAAATCTGTTGATTCAAATTTTTAAAAAAATGCAAAAAGAAAATTCTGTGAAAATGTCCACAAACTGCAGCAGCCTACTACTTTCCTACTTTAATTTTTCCCCCTTAACTTGTATTTTTTTCCCCACACAAAACCAAAGAGATGAACCATGTAACTTTATGAAATGTCAAAAACAAAAAAGACCTACTCCCAAAATGATAATGTTCATCACAACCTCATCAGTAAACATCCTCCAGAAATACCAGTCAATTGTTATCCAGTAAACTCTGTATTACTTGTGGCTTTAATATGAACAATGTCCCAAAAGAAGTTCACAAAGTGCAGTTCCTTGGGGTGTTAAGCTTCCAAAACATGGCGCTCTTCTGTCCAAACAAAGAAGACTGAAGATCTTCTGTCCTGTTGCACAACATGCCAGTGTCTTTACTGTGAGGTCTGAAGTCTTCCAAACAAATTTTGAACTTTGGGAGACATCTTGTGCTGCTCAAGCTGCATGAAGATTTTTTGGAACACTTCAAATGTGAAGCGCAGAACCTTTGGATAAGCCAAGTTAAGGGAATATATCAAACCCAGAAGCAGGGCACATGCTGAGGCAACTGAAGTCAGGTCATGCAACACCTCCACTCCCTCAATGACGATGCCAATGTCTTCTGGGGGTTCTTTCAATCCCTCTCCCTCCTTCCGAATCACAAACATGGCCATGGTGAGTTGTTTGAGTTCCATCTGGGCATCATCTCCGCTGCTGCCCTGTAATGAGTTAAACAATATGTTAAAACTTGAACACTGTAACTAATCTCTCACTACAGAATTTGGAAAATAAAAGCCTTGTAAATGCAAGCACCAAGTATAAGATGTACAGCTTGTGAATTGAAGAGTGGTTTATGGCATTTGAAATATCCTTGATAAATTTTCCAAGTTCAAAGTTGCTTTACAAATTGAATAACTCAAAGGGTGATTTTTAATTTTTTTTTGAAAAGATAATGCATGTATATAGCTTTATATATGTTCCATCATATTACAGGCTTTAGCTTAAAAACCAATTTCTTAGATTTTATATCAAAGCAGAATACTGATCCAGCCAATGGTCATCTTAGGGTGGAACTCAATACAAAATGCATATTTGTGTTGCTTGTCAGATATTTTGGAGCTGGTATCAAAATACCATGACTCTAAAACATATTCTTATTAACTTGTTTGGCATATTGGTAAACAAGAAATGAAGTTGATGTGCTCTGCTGAACAGCAAATTCACCATTTCTGGATTTAAGCAGGATACAGCCATGTTAAATTTACATTTCTGACACCAAATCTGCCCCATTTTTTCAAACAGATGTTCACATTTAGAAAAGCCAGTCCATAAATCATTTAAGAAGGTAAAAACAACTGACATTGAATTTGTCCATTTGCTTGAATGGGATGAGATGCAACTTTAAACCTTTAAAAACCTACACAGTATTCCTTAATAAGGTCTTTTGCATCCTCTCCAAGAAAGGTGATGAGCCCTTTCAGAACACATTCCCTTCGAATCCCAATGTCTTCAACCTGGAGAAAAGTTATCGTTATCAATATTTCATATCTGAAGAGATTCATGACATAACTAATATATTTGGGCTGTTCACAATAGCAAAGACCTATCAGATGCCATAATGTACAGCCCACAAGTCCACTGTGTTTTAATGCTGCACTTCAAAATTATTCATAGTCCACCTCTGCCACATTTTATCCTTCACATCTCAATTTGTGAAACTAGAATGACTTTTTTTTATTTTTTATCAAGAATATATTCTTCAGGTTCTACCACTTTAAAATGTCTTTTATAGAATTGTTTTCGTCTCCAAGCACTAGAAAGGGAGCCTTTATCTCCTATTGCTTTGTTTACAGGGTTTGTTTCACAGAGGGCCCTGGCAAGTTTTTCAATAACTGACTGGTCAAACTGGCAAAGATGATCATGTAGTATTTGGGTTACAGTTCTGCATGTAACTGGCAGGGACAAAGAACCAATTAAATAGTTTAACTCCTGCAATAGTTCATCAATAGCTGCATTTGACACAAGAAAACTGCTTTCTAACTTTAGAAGAACTGATGCAAGTTTAAGTTCAATATCTCTCTGTAAGTTTTCAGAATCAGTCTCATTAAATGTGTGATCTTGATTAGCTTGTGCAGTACTGTCTTGATCAAAAATATCAGTACCAGAACTAACACACCATTCTTCACCACAGTCTAATTGTTTTTTTTCAGTAATCCCAGTCTTAAATGTATTGCTAATGTCAGAATGTTTTCTGTATTTATGACTTTTGTAGTTCTCGTAAATATTTGTTTGATAAACACAGTCCTGAAACACACACGTGACAGTTTCCTTGTTCTTGAGATGTTGAAAAAAATCTCTCTCAGTGGAAAGTTGATTAAAATCACAAATGGGGCATTTGAATCTGGTTAAGTCTTTGGTAACTGTTTGTTTGACTGGATGATTTCTTGATAAATGGCTCAGTAAAGCATTCCAGGTCTTGAATCTACATGCACAACTTAAATATGAGCATGGATACGAATAACCCCGTCCATAATGCCTGTGGTCTAGTTTGTAGTGCTTGAGCAATTCAGATCTTCTGGAAAACACCCCCTTGCAGTCTTTGCATCTCCACATTAAGTGCAACACTAGAAGGACAAGAGAGGAACTTTGTTACCTATATGTTGCCAAATCTGAAGGCAAGGAAGATGAAACAAATATGGAGGCAAGAGTCAATTTTGAATACTGTGACAACCCTAGCCCCATGCAATACTTTAGATGATTGTTTTACTGCTTGGTAAAATATAGATTCAGAATGGATTTGTTACCATAACTATTTCCCTGTTTTTAATACCATACTGAAAACACTCTATATTAATCAATGTCATATTGTTAGTATTGCAAGGAATTTTTTTAATGCACAAATACACATTTCTTAAATTGCCCTTCTCAGTTGCATATTCCTTAGGATGGGAGTAAGCTTTTTTTAATGACTCCACAGTATTTTTAGGTTGTAATTTTACATTTTTTGTGTGCATATATATCCACAAATATATATGCATGTCTGTTTGTGTGAATAAATTGCCTGTCACTTTCTGCTGTTGCACTGGAAATTTCCCACTGAAGGACAATAAATGTCATTTCTATTCTTATTTTATATCTGTCCACTATTTAGTGTTAAAAATTACAGTAACTTTAGATATTGGTGGGAAAAAATGCTTATTTGACTATAATCAGTTCTCCACTGCAAGGGCAGCTTCCCTCTCCCCAGCCACCTCCCCACTTGTGTGAATCCTGAAGACTTTGCATTTTAGAGCACACATATTTCATATTATCAAAATAGCATATTCATTTTGCATTTAACTTTTTTTCTAAAATTAGAAGCTTGATGATATTACATAAATCCTTTATGAAGAAAATATGGCTCACCTTATGTGGTTTGATGATTCTTGGTTCTAGGCCTGGAAAGAGAAGTGGGTAAAAGAAGTTAATACAACAGTGTTCTAGCCAGAAATGCTAATGCCTGAAATTTTCATTTGATCTTAATTTTTCTTCTTTCTTTTCCTGGCGTTCATGCCGGTTGTCATTTCGATTTCTGTAGCCGGTGAAATCAAGGGCGCGGACGACCATAGGGAGATCAAACATGCATATTGTGAACTGTCCGTGCGCTGTGGTAGATTGCAAATTGCAGAGAAATAATACAGGGCAAGAAGCGATCTAGCCGGGGCGGAGTTTGTGGGGCAGGCTACTAAATGCAGAGCTCCGAAAGTGAAGTTGTGAAATCCTCAGCCCAGCCCGAGGGCGTCTAAGCCCGGCCCAGTTCCTGGGGATCAACGGCTAGCTAGAACACTGCACAATGTTCCTACAGACACAATTTGCTTTTTTAAGAGAAATGACACCTGATGGATTCTTAGCGCTGTCAGGATATTATGCGTTTTATATTATGTCGCCAGTAAGCAGCATGAGAAAACTGGAAAAAATGGCTTCACCGGCTGCAGCTAACAGTGATTAGCACAGTGGAGTTGCATCACATTAAATTAGTTTTGCACAGAACACCCCCACCTCTGTAATTTCAAGTTAGGTTTTTTAGCGTAAAAATACACATAAAAAATAAACATTCAGTCTGACTCAGAGTAGTTATGTTAAAACATGTTGAGATTTGAACCGCCGAAAAGCGCGGCTAATTACAATTAGCAAATGTGTGAAGAGCAAATAACTGATGACACTTCGACGTTAAACACAGTTCAATGTTTCAAATTTAAGGTAGAAAAAGTTTTAAATATTTTTACACCGTTTATTTAATGTTTGGTTATGGTGGGGCAGCATACTTACTGTTTTATCTGAATCTCGTCGACAGTCAATGCTCAGAAGAAATGGCGGTCGGTACCAGAGATGCAGGATCTGTCCCGGGCGGAGCTTACGTAATGACGTCAGACGTAAAGCTGCATTAAACTTAATTGTTTCACTTCGACTCAAATTAAAAAGTTCGTTTGAGATAAAATGCGTGACTGTTAAGTTAATTGAACTCATGAAAGCAAGTTGTCATAACTAAAGTAAAAGAATTAAGTCAGGTTAATGTAAATAAGTCCATAACATGAACTACAGCCCAAATACACTTTTTAGAGTGTAAGAAATTTAATTGAGCAAAAGTCAATAACAAACAAATGAATTAGGTGTAACAGTGTTTAGGTTTAAGTTGTAGAATCCCACTTGCCTTATATGTATCAGTGCAATGGGGAAACAGCGCCCCCTCTCTGTGTGGCTGGTTAAATGTTGCTGGCTCCTGGCCCTTTTCACTTCCGGAGTGCAATGGTCCCATTTCTAAATAAGGTCTGAGACTGACAGAGGTCCGTCCCGCCCTTCCTGTTTGCTGCAGAGAGGTGGACTTGGACCTGGAGGACGGGTAACCGGGTCCAGAGGACGGACCGCCCACAAGCCGGTTAAACTGGCCCCGCCCCCTTCAGCACAGAGCAGCTCTTAGTCAGACCTGTCACTCTTTTTAATCTGCAGTTTCAGCAGAAAGTGCTTCCACCTTCATCTCTCTGCCTTCCCTCCTCCTGCTCCTCTTCCTCCGGCGGGTCCCTGGGAACCAGCCGCCGCTTCTCTAATCCCTCCCTCTTAATTAAGATTTCTCTCAGCTCATCTCTCCTCATCCTCTGTTTGGCCTGAAACTTTCTGCGCCTGACATGAAATCGATGGAAGAGGGGGGGCTCAGGTATCGGATTGCAGGTGGGCCCCTGAGGGCCCCGGCCGGCCGCGCGGCCCGGCAGCGGCTCCTCGGCTGTCGGACAGAACCATGAGGCGCTAATAGGCTCCGCTGCGGTTAGCCGGGATGATCTGGATGGCGGGATCTTTACCAGGTCTCCGGGTTCGCGGGCCCGGCCGGCCGGCCCGGCCTGTCGGCGCGCTCCCAGGAATATCCGCCATAAATAAATGATCGGCTGAACTTTCTGTCAATTAGGAATCAGAGGGAGCTGGACTCGTTGTGAAGCCGCTTGCAGAATATTCATGAGCGGCGGCGTTTCCCGGGACGCGGCGCTCGGCGGGATTAGCCGCAGCTTCAGGTAGAAAATATTATTTACTCTTTGTTCAGGATCTCTCTCTCCGCGCTGCTTCCATGTTTGGCCTGAAAGTTGAGAGCGAGTCCAGGCGCAGCATCATTTATTCAGGAACTCGGCTGTTTCTAGTCGCTGGAGATGCTGCAGGACTCGGCGAACCGGGCCGGTACCGGCTCGGCACAAAACAAAGCTGCTGCAGTCCTGAAACTCCGAAAAACATTTTTACTTTAACAGTTCAGAGCAAAGTAAAGCTGCGGCTGCAGGCCGCTGAGTGGACAGAACCAGAACCAGATCCGGTCTGCTGCTGGTTCTGGTCGGCCGCAGTGAATCTTCATGTCGGACCTGCTCTCCTGTCAGCTCAGATTTCATCTCAATTCCTTCCCAGACTAGCAGCAGAACTGGAGAATCAGAGTGGTTTCTCCTGTCCACAGAAGATCTTTGTTCCGGTTCCTGGTTCTTCCAGAGGATCTGCAGGAACCTGGTGGTCCTCTGATGATGTCACATCATGACATCATTACAGAAAACAGGTGAAGAAGCTGCAGTCTGCTCTGGAACTATGTATCCCACAATGCACTGGGCTAACATCAGGACTAAAACATTGCTGCTGCGACTGAAGTCGGAGATTTCCAGACTGATATCGAGTTAATTAAGCTAACTTCACTCATTCACTAAATGGGAAACTTAGCTAAACACATAAATCATTAGCAGAAGCTAATGCTAAACACATGGTTGGCAGAAGCTAATGCTAAATACGTAGTTGGCAGAAGCTAATGCTAAACATGTAGTTGGCAGAAGCTAATGCTAAACACGTAGTTGGCAGAAGCTAATGCTAAACACGTAGTTGGCAGAAGCTAATGCTAAACATGTAGTTGGCAGAAGCTAATGCTAAACACGTAGTTGGCAGAAGCTAATGCTAAACACGTAGTTGGCAGAAGCTAATGCTAAACATGTAGTTGGCAGAAGCTAATGCTAAACACGTAGTTGGCAGAAGCTAATGCTAAACACGTAGTTGGCAGAAGCTAATGCTAAACATGTAGTTGGCAGAAGCTAATGCTAAACACGTAGTTGGCAGAAGCTAATGCTAAACACGTAGTTGGCAGAAGCTAATGCTAAACACGTAGTTGGCAGAAGCTAATGCTAAACATGTAGTTGGCAGAAGCTAATGCTAAACATGAATATATTTGTCTCTCTTCTCCTTCCTGTTCTGAGATTCGCTAACAGTAAAATCCTCAGTTTCTGATTCTGTTACATTTTGTCACATTAAAGTTTTACAAACATGAAGAGACATAAAGTTCCTCCAACTCATGAAGACGGGGAACAAATCATGGCTTAAAGGCTTAAAAATGGCAGTCATTTTGAAAAATTCCCACCATTTTGAAAAATGACCATCGTCCAAAAATAGCTAAGAAGCTAACTGGAAACTGCCTGCACTGTAAAGAACCACGCTGCTCCACAATGAGAAAAGAGGCGACTGCTAATGCTAATGAGAAGCTAGTGGCTCAGAGCAGGAAGGCAACAGCAACCAGTTCAGACCCACATTCTGGTGTCCATCAGCTGAGTTTGGGCGACTCGTCTTCATGTCACCCTGCGATGGACTGGCGACCTGTCCAGGTGACCCCCCCCCCCCCCCCCCGCTGACCTATCGCAACCAAACCAAGGATAAATTTGTTTTAAAATGTAAGAAATAGCAAATCTGATACTTACTGTAACTGAATAATAATAATGAATGAAAACATGTAAAGTATCTGAATACCAATGTTCAGATTCTGGTTCTGGTTCTGGTTCTGCACAGGTTTCAGCAGCATGTCACCTTAACGTCGGTATAGTGAATTGTTTACAAATGGCCGCCTGGTTCTGCTGCGGTTCTTTTCCAGATCCGTTTATTAAAATGCCAGGAGTGTCAGAATCAATGACCCGCATTATTCCTGACCCACCACCAACCACCCCCGCTGCCCCCCACCTCCCCCGCTGCCCCCCGGTGCAGATGTGAGTCCAGCTCCCAGGTGGTTCCCTCTCCATCAGCGGTTGTGGAACTGCAGGATCGGCCGGTCGGCGATCCGTCCCATAATCACCTCGGCCCGCCGGATTGTTTTCAGCGGCTGGAGTTTCCCCGCCGCGCCCCACAGGTTCCCACCGGCCCCACAGGGCCCCGCAGCCGCGTTTAATGAATTTCCTGTCTTACAGCCTCAGAAATGTCAACACTCAATCAGGCTGTAATTGAATTTGTGCAGCATTTTCCTCCTAAAGCGGCTCCATTAGAACATTCTTCAGCTGGAAAACTGACACCGGCTCTGTTTTTACTGCTGCTAATGTCTCTAGCATGTGTTCGGACCGGACCGGGTCGGGCCAGGAGGGAGGCAGCACCGAGCTGCTGGGCCCGACAGGTTTACGTTCCAACAATCATGTGTCGTTACCATGCCGACTCTTCTTCTCTTCTCTAATTACGGTGGAGTCATGGCGGGAACAGCTGCTGTTTAACGGTTCTGGTCCAACACAAACAGCCAGAACCACGTTGGACCCAATCTGTCCGATTCCGCCAGAGAAACAACTGTTTTTATTTTACTTGAACATCTGTTAACCTGACATTTATACATCATGTTTGACCTTTAAAGTTGTCCAGAACAATGGACCCTGCTGGACCAGGTTCAGTTCAGTTCCGACCCGGTTTGTTCCTGTGCAGAGAAATGGAGTGAAGTCGCTGCGTGTCCTGCGGGCGGTGAAGTCGGTGTGTGTCCTGCGGGCGGTGAAGTCGGTGTGTGTCCTGGAGGCGGTGAAGTCGGTGTGTGTCCTGCGGGCGGTGAAGTCGGTGTGTGTCCTGGAGGCGGTGAAGTCGGTGTGTGTCCTGGAGGCGGTGAAGTCGGTGTGTGTCCTGGAGGCAGTGAAGTCGGTGTGTGTCCTGGAGGCAGTGAAGTCGGTGTGTGTCCTGCGGGCGGTGAAGTCGGTGTGTGTCCTGGAGGCGGTGAAGTCGGTGTGTGTCCTGGAGGCAGTGAAGTCGGTGCGTGTCCTGCGGGCGGTGAAGTCGGTGTGTGTCCTGGAGGCGGTGAAGTCGGTGTGTGTCCTGGAGGCGGTGAAGTCGGTGTGTGTCCTGGAGGCGGTGAAGTCGGTGTGTGTCCTGGAGGCGGTGAAGTCGGTGTGTGTCCTGGAGGCGGTGAAGTCGGTGTGTGTCCTGCGGGCGGTGAAGTCGGTGTGTGTCCTGGAGGCGGTGAAGTCGGTGTGTGTCCTGGAGGCGGTGAAGTCGGTGTGTGTCCTGGAGGCAGTGAAGTCGGTGCGTGTCCTGCGGGCGGTGAAGTCGGTGTGTGTCCTGGAGGCGGTGAAGTCGGTGTGTGTCCTGGAGGCGGTGAAGTCGGTGTGTGTCCTGGAGGCGGTGAAGTCGGTGTGTGTCCTGGAGGCGGTGAAGTCGGTGTGTGTCCTGGAGGCGGTGAAGTCGGTGTGTGTCCTGGAGGCGGTGAAGTCGCTGTGTGTCTCTGCGTGTTTCCAGGATGAGGTCGCGGTTCGTTGAGGTTCAGCTGCAGCTTCGCTCGCTGGGAGAAGCATAAATCTGTTGGGCGTGTCGTCCGGCTCTGTGGGAAACTGCGGCTCAGACCTTCCTCTGGCTTGTGGGAACCCGCCGCCGCCGGGTCGTTCCGTCCGTTGCGTTGCTGAGATCGGAAGCGGGACGTGTTGGAGGGACTGCAGGTTTCCATGACGACGGAGCAGATGCAGGAAAAGCAAACGCCAGATGTGCAGAGAGACGATCAGGAGGATCAACCTGATCAGCTGATGGAACGCTCTGATTAGTCCAGGTGATCAGCTGATCATTAGAGAATAATCAGGTAAATGAATAAATAATGAGCTCATTAATATAATGATGGTGGTGGTGGTGATGTATATGATTTAAATCAGATTTTATTTCCTGATTTAATGCCTTGGAATTAAAAGCTCCTGCTCTTCCTGAAGCTCCGCCTCCAGGAAGTCGTCCCAACATGGCTCCTCTTTTAACCTTTTAATGTTTTTACCAGCGTTGCTCCTATAACGAGCTTAGCAACTGATTGCTAATTACTGTTGGCTAGTCTGAAGGAGCAAAGTGTTGGCTTTCCAGGGAGGGCTGCATCAGGGAGCGAGCAGGAAGTGATGTCGGGTGCAGGTGGTGTTTTTGGGTCCGTCAGAGAGACGAACCCGTCCCACCTGCAAGAGAAAGTCTGAACAGTCAGTGTCCAGCATACGGGGGGTCTGCAGGGAGCCTGGCTGCTCTTATTCTAACCTTTGACCTTAATCAGTCCTGGATGGAGGAGGCCCGACCCAAAGGCTCCGGGGCTCCTGCAGGGGACCCGGCGCTCCTGCACGGCCCCAGGGCCAGCCTGACTAGGGGAATTTTGCGGCCTCTGGGGCGCATGTCGTTCACATTCAGCTCTCCTTTTCCTTCCCTCCCAGGAGCGGCAGCTTGGCTCCGGCCGTGATGACTCCTCCAGATGTGCGCCTCCTCCTCGCTCCTCCTCCTCTCCATTGTGAGCTCCACAATTAACATCTATAAATCACGTCCCGAATACTTCCTGCTCAATCACTGGGGAATATTGGGGAACAGCCCAATAACTCATTACAAATTGGAGGCTTAAAGCAGCCAGAAAGATAAATTGTGTGATGGAAAAAACTCCGTAGCAGGACGAGTCTCGGCGATTCAACGACAGCTCGCTCTGCTAAATTAGAGGAAGACGATTAATAAAAACCTCCAGCAGTCTGTTTCCTCTGTGAAGATTCCTGCTTGTTTCCACCTGACATCCATCAGTGGAAAAGCTGCCAGATCCAATTAAAAGCACTTCTTATTTCCTCTAAACTCTGAAGCGCCTCCAGACGGAGGGTTGCTGCAGCAAACATCTCCTTCTGAGAGGGAACCTGCTGAGAGGATTAATGAGGCCGATTGGGCCGCTGGCGGGTTCTCCAAGAACAACAGAACCTGCCAGAGAACATTCTGGTTCAACTGGAAACGAGGGAGGTTAATAAAAAGTCTTTAAAATCTGAGAAGAAAAGAGGATAAAATATTATTTAGGGAAAGAAATCTTTGACTGTTGGCGGATTTATCCTGCAGGAGGTCCAGTCAGTAAATTGGTGCTTCCATGCACTGCCATCCAGAGCCACTAGAGGGCGATGCTTGTAGAGATTTCGCTGCATGATGGTTTTCTCTATTAAAAAAGTTTCTAATGGGAACATTGTCTGAGCTAAAGGAAGTCTCACCGCAGGGAGCTTTTCCATTCCTGGGATTGGTGCCGGTTTGCTGGGTCTCTGTTTCCTGGGAGAACATTTCAGTAGAACCACTGCTCCTCCTAACTGGACCAATCAGATTACAGATCTTTGATTAATGACCTCCTGTTAGAGCACCGGACCACGCCCCTTACCTGCTAGACCACAACCTGTGGTCCTGTGACCACCTGTGACCACCCTGGTCCCCGACCCTCCGCTGGTCCCCTGACCCTCCGCTGGTCCCCGACCCTGACCTGAGCTTTCCGCCGCTGGTCTCTTGTCCTCGCCTCCTTGGAGGAAATGGTTTAATTACACATTGAAGGTGCAATAAGAGGGTTTGTAGAGCAGCCTGTGATGCAGCGAGTGCGTTCAAGTGCTCCATATTTCAGCGGGCCGGGCGGCGCTGCTCCAGGATAATGGCTTGTTAAGGTGGAGGAAGACGAGCTGCTTCTGTTCTCTAATCACTCTGAAGCTTTGATTAGCCGCAGCAAACCAGTAATGGCTGGCATTTTCCAAAGCCTGTCGGGCCGAGGGGGGGCGGTTGATTTAACGGCCTCTCCTCCTCCTCCTCCATCGTCTCGTCCCGGTGGTTTTGATCTATTTTTTACGGCGCGTCTCAGTCATTTATCAAGAGCAGAATGGCCAGTAAAGTAATGTGACATTAGCACCCCGTGACTAACACGTCCGCCAGGAGGAAGAGCGTTGTCTTCTGAATAAATCATGGAGCGTCGGCCTTAATGACGGAGGAACCGACACCAACATCGGCCTGGCCTCTGAACCGCCGCGCTCAGCTGAGACATGTTCAGGTCCAGTTGGGCCTGAATGCCTCGCTTACATCATCACAAACCACATGAATAAATGTAAACCTGCTCCTCTAATGGGGCTGTTTGGAAAGTTACACTGTAAAAAATAACAGCACTGATCTGGACCATTTAGCCAGTTGTAACAGAA
This sequence comes from Xiphophorus couchianus, assembly GCF_001444195.1. Taxonomy (NCBI): domain Eukaryota; kingdom Metazoa; phylum Chordata; class Actinopteri; order Cyprinodontiformes; family Poeciliidae; genus Xiphophorus; species Xiphophorus couchianus. The sequence continues at coordinate 7,864 of NC_040236.1, read as the reverse complement.
AATATGGTGGTTTGTTTTTCGAAGTCACATTTTCAACATGTTTATTCATTTATCAGTGCCACAGTTTCAAAATAAGTATTGAAGCCACAAGCTTAAAGATTGAACTAACAAGCTAAATATTTAGTTAGCATGTTAGCCTGCTAACTAAGTATTCAGGTTCCTCGCCAGCAGCAGGATTTTATAGAGTTAATATATAGTTCTGCATTACTTAAATGTTCAGTTATCTAGCTAAACAACATCTGGATCATATTTGAGTCCAGTCTTTGACTAGGCCACTCCCAAACATTCAGTTTGATTATTTTTTGTGACACTTTCTGGAACTTTCAGGTGTTTACCCTGCAGAACCAAAGTCTGCCTATGAGAGGGCCGTAAACTTTGATTTAATGAAGTCGGGATGGATGTCCAGCATGCGAGCGATCAGCAGTCGTCTTTGTTTAGAATCCTGAGAACAGACGGTGAAGCTGTCAATGTGGTCAGATAATCCTGCAGTTTCTCCATCTGCATCGATCTCTCTGGCTGTCTGCTGGGGGGTCAGTCATTAGGAGACGGACACTTCTCTCTCTCCCCACCTTGACACTGAGACGGCCAATCAGCTGAAGGCCAGTGGTCAAGATCTGTAGCTGCATAATGCATGGAGCAGCCGGTCCTGAGAGGCGGCAGGAGAGCAGAGTTCACTCATCGTGTTTACCCATTCCACTGTGAGACTGGGTGTGTGTGTGTGTGTGTGTGTCTCAGAGCTGGATGGATGGATGGACCTCCTCCTCCTCACTCTGAATCCATCGGATTTACAGCCTTCGTATAAAATGCCAGAGTTAAATTGTATTTGAGCTGCAGAGCCTTAAACAGGAGCAGAAAGTCGGTTTTTATTCCAGGAGTTTGTTTTTGGTGTAAACATACTTTTATGGATGATGAACTGTTGCATCAGGCTCCACAAGGACTGGAGAAACAAACTCAGATCAGTTTATTTAACAGAAGCAGCTAAATGGGGCAAAGGACTCGATATCAGATACAACACTGTTAAAAATAAATGAAAACACAATCTTGATCTGAAATTCAAGAAATTAAACAAACTTGTGTAAATTAATTCACTGCTTTAGATTAAGTCCACATGGTTTCTCACCACAAGGGGGCGTTTTTCCTGACCTGACAACACACTGAGTCTCTGATTGGCTGTCAGAAATAACTCCACAAACTCATCAGAAAAAGTAAAGATGCTGGAGGAAATGATTTTACTTTATTTGACGGATGTGCATAAGACTGACATGACACCGTCATGAACATGAAGGAGTCTGTTGTCAGGAAGTGTCATTCGGTAAATAATGACTTTTAATGCAAAGTTCCCTTGAAAGTCTATTAAAAGTGCCAACTTTGCATTATTATTTACCAAATGAACAGTAATAGACAATCATAAAGACTCCTTCATGTTCATGACAGTCAAATAAAGTGTTACCCTTTTATTTGTGAATAAAACCAATTGGACAAAACCTTTTAAAAAACCTTTTAAAATGCTGTAAATATCAAACATGACTTCAAAGAAATTTGACTGTAAATCAGCGCCTTGAAATTGAGCTTCTGTCTCTTTAAAAAGTCCTGCTCTTCCTGAAACTCCGCCCCTTTTAACTGATGTTCTGTCAGATCGTCCTGTCAGATACAGCCCTCAGTAAACGCTGTCATCACCATATGATTTTATGTAATCAGCAACATCATGAGTGGATCGTCATACACTTTGTTATTAACAGCTGCATGAAATCCTGACCCCTGGTTAACCAGTCAGACCGTCATCAAGCAACTGGGAGGCCAGTTGGCTGCAGGATTAGCTAGAATCTGCTTTAAATACACTTTGAAACCACGACAATGCATGTTTATCTATCCAGTTATTATTGAAAACAATTTAATGATTTATCGGCTCTTTGCACCTGCCGCGCTGACGTCATAACCGCATGCGCAAATGCGGCTCTCTTTTCACTTTGAGTTACCATGACAGCTAGAAAAGACAAAGTCTTATTTCAGACGCAAATAAAACAATACTATGAACATTGCTGTCTTCCTAATATAATGGGCTTTTAAGTTTTCATGGATTTCCAAGCGATCCTGAATTAAGAAGACGGTGGCTTGTAAATATTCGTAGCTACCAGTTAAAGCTAACGCAGCACAGCAAAGTTTACAGCCTTCACTTCACTCCGGATCAACTTCTTCAGCCTAAAGCAGAAGGTAAAGGAGCCTCCTGTGTTATTTCCATGGAATCACTTCTGTATTCAGCCTGAAAGAGTTTATGGGAACCAGAGAGCAGACCAGAACCAGACAGCCGAGCTACTGACCCGCCTGGACACACTGCTGTAAACACCGTCCTGCTTCACAAGAAGCATGCAAAACTAATAAAGCGAAATAACACGGAGACCTTAAGGAACACGGCCATATTTTTCTAAAAGCAACAACTGAACCTGAACCGTCAGCTGAACTAGAACTCCGACACCAGAGCTGCTCTACTGTTAAGCTATGGGCTTGTTGTTCCTCAGGCTGCAGAAGCAAAAAGCCTGAACCGTAAAATCCCCGTTACTTGGTCTCTGACACTAACGACAATAAACCACGTAATATACTTGAACACAAGGTAAAAACATTGTCCGTTAGAATGGATGAAAAATGTTTAGATACTTAGATAGCACATTTTTACAAGAAAATGTCAGAGAATATTTCCTACTAGCATAAGCTAAAGCTAATGTTAGCCAGTTTAAAGAAAGTAAAACTCACCTTCGTATCTGTGTATAACGAGGCGAACATCTTAAAACTTTTCTCCAGCTTATTGTCGGGGCTTCAGATCGATGTTCATCATTAATTGTTACCTTGGACAAGCCCTGCAGACACCCAGTGGAAAGAGACTTTTTCAATAGATCGGAAACGATTGAGCCGCTTTTCCCTGAACGCGGAAGCTGAGGAGCAAAGAGCCCATTTCCATCGTAACTTGTTGCTATGCTGAACTGACAGCTCCTCTGAAGTCGGACCTTTTAATGCACAGGACGGCGTATTCACTGCATGCAGGCTATTCTGACAGCTTAAGATGATCTGATCTGACAGAACAGCAGCACTGCAGTGAGAAGAAGCTCCTATGATGAGCTCAGTTCCACCAAGTGTTTGCTAATTGCTAATAGGCTAAGAGGTTGAGGCTAGCCTAGCTTAGCATTAAAGACAAGGAACAGCTAGCTTAGCTTAGCTAGTTAGTTTGAGTCTGGCTCTAGATTGTTCTTTAGTTTCCTTGGTTACTGTTTTAAAACGACCTATCAGGTCTAAGAATGCCTCTCTCTGACCAATGAGACGTCAGCGTGGCGCTGAGAGCAGCCTGAGTGTGAGACGTTATTTCCAGAGCATTACAGGTTGATTCCAGGGAACAAATAATCTCCTACCTCGGTCAGACGACTACCTGCTGATTAACCTTGACCCACAGATCAATACCAGCCCCCCAAACACACACACACACCCTGACGGTCCTGCAGACCCCTTGCTCGTCTTCCCGCGCTCCATCAAAGTGTCTGTTAGTCGGAGTGAAAATTAGAGGAGAGAGTCTGCTAGATGAACTGCTGGATGAACTGCTGGATGAACTGCTAGATGAACTGCTGGATGAACTGCTGGATGAACTGCGCTGATCATCACTGCTGCCGACTGCAAGTGATGAAGCTGCTGCAGTAAGAAGGTGCTGCTCCAGTCAGAGGGACCAAGCCTGGGAGAGACCTGTGGACAATCTGAGACACTCTGTGACACCATGAGACACTGTGACACCTTGAGACACTCTGGGACAACATGAGACACTGGGACACCTTGAGACACTCTGGGACAACATGAGACACTCTGGGACACCATGAGACACTGGGACACCTTGAGACACTCTGGGACAACATGAGACACTGGGACACCTTGAGACACTCTGGGACAACATGAGACACTGTGACACCTTGAGACACTCTAGGACACCATGAGACACTGTGAAACCTTGAGACACTCTGGGACAACATGAGACACTGGGACACCTTGAGACACTCTAGGACACCATGAGACACTCTGGGACAACATGAGACACTGTGACACCTTGAGACACTCTGGGACACCATGAGACACTGTGACACCTTGAGACACTCTAGGACACCATGAGACACTCTGGGACACCATGAGACACTGTGACACCTTGAGACACTCTAGGACACCATGAGACACTCTGGGACACCATGAGACACTGGGACACCTTGAGAAACTGGGACAACATGAGACACTGTGAAACCTTGAGACACTCTGGGACAACATGAGACACTGGGACACCTTGAGACACTCTAGGACACCATGAGACACTCTGGGACACCATGAGACACTGGGACACCTTGAGAAACTGGGACAACATGAGACACTCTGGGACAACATGAGACACTGTGAAACCTTGAGACACTCTGGGACAACATGAGACACTGGGACACCTTGAGACACTCTAGGACACCTTGAGAAACTGGGACACCTTGAGACACTCTAGGACACCATGAGACACTCTGGGACACCATGAGACACTGGGACACCTTGAGACACTCTGGGACAACATGAGACACTGGGACACCTTGAGACACTCTAGGACACCATGAGACACTCTGGGACACCATGAGACACTGGGACACCTTGAGACACTCTGGGACAACATGAGACACTGGGACACCTTGAGACACTCTGGGACAACATGAGACACTGTGACACCTTGAGACACTCTAGGACACCATGAGACACTGTGAAACCTTGAGACACTCTGGGACAACATGAGACACTGGGACACCTTGAGACACTCTAGGACACCATGAGACACTCTGGGACAACATGAGACACTGTGACACCTTGAGACACTCTGGGACACCATGAGACACTGTGACACCTTGAGACACTCTAGGACACCATGAGACACTCTGGGACACCTTGAGAAACTCTGGGACAACATGAGACACTCTGGGACATCATGAGACACTCTGGGACACCATGAGACACTGGGACACCTTGAGAAACTGGGACAACATGAGACACTCTGGGACACCATGAGACACTGTGACACCTTGAGACACTCTGGGACACCATGAGACACTGTGACGCCTTGAGACACTCTGGGACAACATGAGACACTCTGGGACACCATGAGACACACTGGGACAACATGAGACACTCTGGGACACCATGAGACACACTGGGACACCTTGAGATACTCTGGGACAACATGAGACACTGTGACGCCTTGAGACACTCTGGGACAACATGAGACACTGTCAAGCCTTGAGACACTCTGGGACACCATGAGACACTGGGACACCATGAGACACTCTGGGACACCATGAGACACTGTGACGCCTTGAGACACTCTGGGACAACATGAGACACTCTGGGACACCATGAGACACACTGGGACACCATGAGACACTGTGACGCCTTGAGACACTCTGGGACAACATGAGACACTCTGGGACACCATGAGACACTCTGGGACACCATGAGACACTGTGACGCCTTGAGACACTCTGGGACAACATGAGACAATCTTGGACACCATGAGACACTGGGGCACCTTGAGACACTCTAGGACAACATGAGACACTCTGGGACACCTTGAGACACTCTGGGACAACATGAGACACTGTGACACCTTGAGACACTCTGGGACACCTTGAGACACTCTGGGACACCATGAGACACTGTGAAACCTTGAGACACTCTGGGACACCATGAGACACACTGGGACAACATGAGACACTCTGGGACACCATGAGACACTCTGGGACACCATGAGACACTGTGATGCCTTGAGACACTCTGGGACACCATGAGACACACTGGGACAACATGAGACACTCTGGGACAACATGAGACACTCTGGGACACCTTGAGACACTGTGACACCTTGAGACACTCTGGGACACCATGAGACACTGTGATGCCTTGAGACACTCTGGGACACCATGAGACACTCTGGGACACCATGAGACACACGGGGACACCATGAGACACACGGGGACACCATGAGACACTGTGACGCCTTGAGACACTCTGGGACAACATGAGACAATCTTGGACACCATGAGACACTGGGACACCTTGAGACACTCTAGGACAACATGAGACACTCTGGGACACCTTGAGACACTCCGGGACAACATGAGACACTGTGACACCTTGAGACACTCTGGGACACCATGAGACACTCTGGGACACCTTGAGACACTCTGGGACACCATGAGACACTGTGACACCTTGAGACACTCTGGGACACCATGAGACACTCTGGGACACCATGAGACACTCTGGGACACCATGAGACACTCTGGGACACCATGAGACACTGTGATGCCTTGAGACACTCTGGGACACCATGAGACACTCTGGGACACCTTGAGACACTGTGACACCTTGAGACACTCTGGGACACCATGAGACACTCTGGGACACCATGAGACACTGTGATGCCTTGAGACACTCTGGGACACCATGAGACACACTGGGACAACATGAGACACTCTGGGACACCATGAGACACTCTGGGACACCATGAGACACTGTGATGCCTTGAGACACTCTGGGACACCATGAGACACTCTGGGACACCTTGAGACACTCTGGGACACCATGAGACACTCTGGGACACCATGAGACACTCTGGGACACCATAAGTCAATCTGACCTGGAAGACTCAATCATCCATCAGCAACCACCTGGTCAAGGACTGTGTCCAGCTACATGGTGTCCAGTTAGCTCCTAGCTTACCAGATATGTGGAACTGTCAACAATGTAACTACCAGGTAACTACCTCACCTGGTAGTTCACCGGTGATTACCTTTGACTCTTCCCAAGTTGCTGTTTTGAGATCTTTGCCGAGGCCTTCCTACCCTGGCATCATGCTAATATATCAAGCTAACATGGTGCTAACATGTTGTGCTTACACATGATGCTAACCCACCTGGCTGCTGCAGAGCTCGATGTTGTCTTTCCTTGGTGATCGTCTCTTCGTTCTGTGATCCACCCTTTTTACTCTGCAGCTCAGTTAGCATGTTCAGTTAGCCTGTTCAGTTAGCCCATTCAGTTAGCCTGCTCAGGTAGCATGTTCAGTTAGCATGTTCAGTTAGCCTTCTCAGCTAGCATGCTCAGTTAGCATGTTCAGTTTCCTCTTGTTAACATAATTTATTCATGTTTCTCCTGTCGGTGAGGAATAAGCTCATGCTACCATTAGCTCACACCCTACTGTAGACACCTCTGACAATTGAGAGGAAACTTTCTGGACCCTCGTCATTCAGACGTTGAGTTGCATGCTGGGAGGTCGGGGGCGGGGGCTCCGCCGCCAGGTGGTCTCTGCATCTCGGCAGGCCGCCATGTTAATCACATCATGATGCTATTTACATGGATCGATAGCAGAGCGCAGCAGGCGGGGGTCAGGCGCCGTATTAGCGGGGAGGGGGAACCGATGGCGCCGCGGCCGCTCGCTGTCGTGCCTGACGCCCCACACTGGGCCCCGGGGCCACGGCCTTTTCCCCCCAGCGGGCGTCAGACACAAACAGACTGACAGCAAATCTCCAACCGCTGCCTGTCACAGGAACTCAGAGTCAAGGGGTGAAGGGGTCACAGAGGCAGCCGAAGCTCCGGATGACATCAGAGCCCAGAACCATGAGAACGTCTCTGAACCGGGTGAAACCAGCAGCTGGCAGCGACCCGGGTCCGACAATCAGACATGATGGTTCTGATCCGGTCCGCTCCGGTCTTCAGTCAGCTTCCTATCCTTCGTGATGCAGTGAAGCTCAGCGCTGCCCCCCATGGTGAGCGGTGGTAGGGGTTCGATTCCCGCGCTGCGGTCAGGACCCAACAGGGG